>NW_027222371.1:20000-45562 GCF_041296265.1 Equus caballus | reverse complement strand
AAAAAAAAAAAAAAAAACCCACACACATTTTGCGTGCAGAACTTGGGAAAGAGCAAGACTGAGAAATCTACCCTCTGAAACTGACAAAGATGGGCCACAGAGGCTAGCTCAGGTGGCAATCGTTAAGCAAAAGAAACACACAAGGGCGTGGAGACCTGGGGAAAAAGCAGCACTGAGAAATGTACCCTCTGAAACTGACGACGATGGGCAACAGAGGCTAGCTCAGGTGGCAATCGTTAAGCAAAAGGAAAACACAAGGGCGTGGAGACCTGGGGAAAAAGCAACACTGAGAAATCCACCCTCTGAAGCTGACGAAAATGGGCAACAGAGGCTACCTCAGGTGGCAATCATTAAGCAAAAAAATAAAATAAAATACAAAACTACAATGGCGAGGAGACCCGGTGAAAAAGCAACCCTGAAAAAAGGTACCCTCTGAAACGGAGGAAGCAGGGCAACAGAGCCTCGCTCAGGTGACAATATTTAAGCCAAAAAGAGAAAGAAAGAAAGAAAGAAAGAAAGAAAGAAAGAAAGAAAGAAAGAAAAGAGCAAGGGAGTGGAGACCTTGGGAAAGAGCAATACTGAAAAATCTAGCCTCTGACTGACAAAGACTGGCAACACACGTTAGCTCAAGTGCCAATCTTGCAAAGAAAACACACACACTCACACACACACACTGAGGGACGTGGAGATCTGGGGAAAAAGCAACACTGAGAAATCCACCCTCTGAAGCTGACGAAAATGGGCCACAGAGGCTAGCTCAGGTGGCAATCGTTAAGCAAAAGAAACACACAAGGGCGTGGAGACCCGGGTAAAAAGCAGCACGGAGAAATCCACCCTCTGAAACTGAGGAACATGGGCAACAGACCCTAGCTCAGGTTGCAACCTTTAAGCAGAAAAGAAAGACACAAGGGCGTGGAGACCCGGGTAAAAAAGCAGCACGGAGAAATCCACCCTCTGAAACTGACGAACATGGGCAACAGAGGCTAGCTCAGGTGGCAATCGTTAAGCAAAAGAAACACACAGGGGCGTGGAGACCTGGGCAAAAAGCAGCACTGAGAAATCTACCCTCTGAAACTGACGAAGATGGGCCACAGAGGCTAGCTCAGGTGGCAATCGTTAAGCAAAAGAAACACACAAGGGCGTGGAGACCTGGGGAAAAAGCAACACTGAGAAATCCACCCTCTCAAACTGACGAACATGGGCAACACGGGCTAGCTCAGGTGGCAATTTTAAGGAAAAATAAAAGGAAGTGCGTGGAGACCTGGGGAAAAAGCAACACGGAGAAATCCACCCTCAGAAACTGAGAAAGAAGCGCAACAAAGGCTAGCTCAGGTGGCAATCGTTAAGCAAAAGAAACACACAAGGGCGTGGAGACCTGGGGAAAAAGCAGCACTGAGAAATGTACCCTCTGAAACTGACGACGATGGGCAACAGAGGCTAGCTCAGGTGGCAATCTTTAAGCAAAAGGGAAACACAAGGGCGTGGAGACCTGGGGAAAAAGCAACACTGAGAATTCTACCCTCTGAAACTGCCGAAGATGGGCAACAGATGCTAGCTTTGGTTCAATATTTGAGCAAAAAAAAAAAAAAAAAAACACACACACACACACACACACAAGGGCGTGCAGAACTTGGGAAAGAGCAAGACTGAGAAATCTACCCTCTGAAACTGACAAAGATGGGCAACAGAGACTAGCTCAGGTGGCAATCGTTAAGCAAAGAAACACACAAGGGCGTGGAGACCTGGGGAAAAAGCAGCACGGAGAAATCCACACTCTGAAACTGACGAAGATGGGCCACAGAGGCTACCTCAGGTGGCAATCATTAAGCAAAAATATAAAATAAAATAAAAAAACTACAATGGCGAGGAGACCCGGTGAAAAAGCAACCCTGAAAAAAGGTACCCGCTGAAACGGAGGAAGCAGGGCAACAGAGCCTAGCTCAGGTGACAATATTTAAGCCAAAAAGAAAGAAAGAAAGAAAGAAAGGTAGGAAGAAAGAAAAGAGCAAGGGAGTGGAGACCTTGGGAAAGAGCGATACTGAAAAATCTAGCCTCTGACTGACAAAGACTGGCAACACACGTTAGCTCAAGTGCCAATCTTGCAAAGAAAACACACACACTCCACACACACACACTTGAGGGACTTGGAGACCTGGGGAAAAAGCAACACTGAGAAATCCACCCTCTGAAGCTGACGAAAATGGGCCACAGAGGCTAGCTCAGGTGGCAATCGTTAAGCAAAAGAAACACACAAGGGCGTGGAGACCTGGGGAAAAAGCAACACGGAGAAATCCACCCTCTGAAACTGACGAAGAAGGGCAACAGATGCTAGCTTAGGTTCAATATTTGAGCAAAAAAAAAAAAAAAAAAAAAAAACCCACACACAAGGGCGTGCAGAACTTGGGAAAGAGCAAGACTGAGAAATCTACCCTCTGAAACTGACAAAGATGGGCCACAGAGGCTAGCTCAGGTGGCAATCGTTAAGCAAAAGAAACACACAAGGGCGTGGAGACCTGGGGAAAAAGCAGCACTGAGAAATGTACCCTCTGAAACTGACGACGATGGGCAACAGAGGCTAGCTCAGGTGGCAATCGTTAAGCAAAAGGAAAACACAAGGGCGTGGAGACCTGGGGAAAAAGCAACACTGAGAAATCCACCCTCTGAAGCTGACGAAAATGGGCAACAGAGGCTACCTCAGGTGGCAATCATTAAGCAAAAAAATAAAATAAAATACAAAACTACAATGGCGAGGAGACCCGGTGAAAAAGCAACCCTGAAAAAAGGTACCCTCTGAAACGGAGGAAGCAGGGCAACAGAGCCTCGCTCAGGTGACAATATTTAAGCCAAAAAGAGAAGAAGAAAGAAAGAAAGAAAGAAAGAAAGAAAGAAAGAAAGAAAGAAAGAAAAGAGCAAGGGAGTGGAGACCTTGGGAAAGAGCAATACTGAAAAATCTAGCCTCTGACTGACAAAGACTGGCAACACACGTTAGCTCAAGTGCCAATCTTGCAAAGAAAACACACACACTCACACACACACACACTGAGGGACGTGGAGATCTGGGGAAAAAGCAACACTGAGAAATCCACCCTCTGAAGCTGACGAAAATGGGCCACAGAGGCTAGCTCAGGTGGCAATCGTTAAGCAAAAGAAACACACAAGGGCGTGGAGACCCGGGTAAAAAAGCAGCACGGAGAAATCCACCCTCTGAAACTGAGGAACATGGGCAACAGACCCTAGCTCAGGTTGCAACCTTTAAGCAGAAAAGAAAGACACAAGGGCGTGGAGACCCGGGTAAAAAGCAGCACGGAGAAATCCACCCTCTGAAACTGACGAACATGGGCAACAGAGGCTAGCTCAGGTGGCAATCGTTAAGCAAAAGAAACACACAGGGGCGTGGAGACCTGGGCAAAAAAGCAGCACTGAGAAATCTACCCTCTGAAACTGACGAAGATGGGCCACAGAGGCTAGCTCAGGTGGCAATCGTTAAGCAAAGAAACACACAAGGGCGTGGAGACCTGGGGAAAAAGCAACACTGAGAAATCCACCCTCTCAAACTGACGAACATGGGCAACACGGGCTAGCTCAGGTGGCAATTTTTAAGGAAAAATAAAAGGAAGTGCGTGGAGACCTGGGGAAAAAGCAACACGGAGAAATCCACCCTCAGAAACTGAGAAAGAAGCGCAACAAAGGCTAGCTCAGGTGGCAATCGTTAAGGCAAAAGAAACACACAAGGGGCGTGGAGACCTGGGGAAAAAGCAGCACTGAGAATGTACCCTCTGAAACTGACGACGATGGGCAACAGAGGCTAGCTCAGGTGGCAATCTTTAAGCAAAAGGGAAAACACAAGGGCGTGGAGACCTGGGGAAAAAGCAACACTGAGAATTCTACCCTCTGAAACTGCCGAAGATGGGCAACAGATGCTAGCTTTGGTTCAATATTTGAGCAAAAAAAAAAAAAAAAAAAAACACACACACACACACACAAGGGCGTGCAGAACTTGGGAAAGAGCAAGACTGAGAAATCTACCCTCTGAAACTGACAAAGATGGGCAACAGAGACTAGCTCAGGTGGCAATCGTTAAGCAAAAGAACACACAAGGGCGTGGAGACCTGGGGAAAAAGCAGCACGGAGAAAATCCACACTCTGAAACTGACGAAGATGGGCCACAGAGGCTACCTCAGGTGGCAATCATTAAGCAAAAATATAAAATAAAATAAAAAAACTACAATGGCGAGGAGACCCGGTGAAAAAGCAACCCTGAAAAAAGGTACCCGCTGAAACGGAGGAAGCAGGGCAACAGAGCCTAGCTCAGGTGACAATATTTAAGCCAAAAAGAAAGAAGAAAGAAAGAAAGGTAGGAAGAAAGAAAAGAGCAAGGGAGTGGAGACCTTGGGAAAGAGCGATACTGAAAAATCTAGCCTCTGACTGACAAAGACTGGCAACACACGTTAGCTCAAGTGCCAATCTTGCAAAGAAAACACACACACACACACACACACACACTGAGGGACTTGGAGACCTGGGGAAAAAGCAACACTGAGAAATCCACCCTCTGAAGCTGACGAAAATGGGCCACAGAGGCTAGCTCAGGTGGCAATCGTTAAGCAAAAGAAACACCAAGGGCGTGGAGACCTGGGGAAAAAGCAACACGGAGAAATCCACCCTCTGAAACTGACGAAGAAGGGCAACAGATGCTAGCTTAGGTTCAATATTTGAGCAAAAAAAAAAAAAAAAAAAAACCCACACACAAGGGCGTGCAGAACTTGGGAAAGAGCAAGACTGAGAAATCTACCCTCTGAAACTGACAAAGATGGGCCACAGAGGCTAGCTCAGGTGGCAATCGTTAAGCAAAAGAAACACACAAGGGCGTGGAGACCTGGGGAAAAAGCAGCACTGAGAAATGTACCCTCTGAAACTGACGACGATGGGCAACAGAGGCTAGCTCAGGTGGCAATCGTTAAGCAAAAGGAAAACACAAGGGCGTGGAGACCTGGGGAAAAAGCAACACTGAGAAATCCACCCTCTGAAGCTGACGAAAATGGGCAACAGAGGCTACCTCAGGTGGCAATCATTAAGCAAAAAAATAAAATAAAATACAAAACTACAATGGCGAGGAGACCCGGTGAAAAAAGCAACCCTGAAAAAAGGTACCCTCTGAAACGGAGGAAGCAGGGCAACAGAGCCTCGCTCAGGTGACAATATTTAAGCCAAAAAGAGAAAGAAAGAAAGAAAGAAAGAAAGAAAGAAAGAAAGAAAGAAAAGAGCAAGGGAGTGGAGACCTTGGGAAAGAGCAATACTGAAAAATCTAGCCTCTGACTGACAAAGACTGGCAACACACGTTAGCTCAAGTGCCAATCTTGCAAAGAAAACACACACACTCACACACACACACACTGAGGGACGTGGAGATCTGGGAAAAAGCAACACTGAGAAATCCACCCTCTGAAGCTGACGAAAATGGGCCACAGAGGCTAGCTCAGGTGGCAATCGTTAAGAAAAAGAAACACACAAGGGCGTGGAGACCCGGGTAAAAAGCAGCACGGAGAAATCCACCCTCTGAAACTGAGGAACATGGGCAACAGGACCCTAGCTCAGGTTGCAACCTTTAAGCAGAAAAGAAAGACACAAGGGCGTGGAGACCCGGGTAAAAAGCAGCACGGAGAAATCCACCCTCTGAAACTGACGAACATGGGCAACAGAGGCTAGCTCAGGTGGCAATCGTTAAGCAAAAGAAACACACAGGGGCGTGGAGACCTGGGCAAAAAGCAGCACTGAGAAATCTACCCTCTGAAACTGACGAAGATGGGCCACAGAGGCTAGCTCAGGTGGCAATCGTTAAGCAAAAGAAACACACAAGGGCGTGGAGACCTGGGGAAAAAGCAACACTGAGAAATCCACCCTCTCAAACTGACGAACATGGGCAACACGGGCTAGCTCAGGTGGCAATTTTTAAGGAAAAATAAAAGGAAGTGCGTGGAGACCTGGGGAAAAAGCAACACGGAGAAATCCACCCTCAGAAACTGAGAAAGAAGCGCAACAAAGGCTAGCTCAGGTGGCAATCGTTAAGCAAAAGAAACACACAAGGGCGTGGAGACCTGGGGAAAAAGCAGCACTGAGAAATGTACCCTCCGAAACCTTACGAAGATGGGCAACAGAGGCTAGCTCAGGTGGCAATCTTTAAGCAAAAGGGAAACACAAGGGCGTGGAGACCTGGGGAAAAAGCAACACTGAGAATTCTACCCTCTGAAACTGCCGAAGATGGGCAACAGATGCTAGCTTTGGTTCAATATTTGAGCAAAAAAAAAAAAAAAAAAAACACACACACACACACACACACACAAGGGCGTGCAGAACTTGGGAAAGAGCAAGACTGAGAAATCTACCCTCTGAAACTGACAAAGATGGGCAACAGAGACTAGCTCAGGTGGCAATCGTTAAGCAAAAGAAACACACAAGGGCGTGGAGACCTGGGGAAAAAGCAGCACGGAGAAATCCACACTCTGAAACTGACGAAGATGGGCCACAGAGGCTACCTCAGGTGGCAATCATTAAGCAAAAATATAAAATAAAATAAAAAAACTACAATGGCGAGGAGACCCGGTGAAAAAGCAACCCTGAAAAAAGGTACCCGCTGAAACGGAGGAAGCAGGGCAACAGAGCCTAGCTCAGGTGACAATATTTAAGCCAAAAAGAAAGAAAGAAAGAAAGAAAGGTAGGAAGAAAGAAAAGAGCAAGGGAGTGGAGACCTTGGGAAAGAGCGATACTGAAAAATCTAGCCTCTGACTGACAAAGACTGGCAACACACGTTAGCTCAAGTGCCAATCTTGCAAAGAAAACACACACACTCACACACACACACACTGAGGGACTTGGAGACCTGGGAAAAAGCAACACTGAGAAATCCACCCTCTGAAGCTGACGAAAATGGGCCACAGAGGCTAGCTCAGGTGGCAATCGTTAAGCAAAAGAAACACACAAGGGCGTGGAGACCTGGGGAAAAAGCAACACGGAGAAATCCACCCTCTGAAACTGACGAAGAAGGGCAACAGATGCTAGCTTAGGTTCAATATTTGAGCAAAAAAAAAAAAAAAAAAAAAAAAACCCACACACAAGGGCGTGCAGAACTTGGGAAAGAGCAAGACTGAGAAATCTACCCTCTGAAACTGACAAAGATGGGCCACAGAGGCTAGCTCAGGTGGCAATCGTTAAGCAAAAGAAACACACAAGGGCGTGGAGACCTGGGGAAAAAGCAGCACTGAGAAATGTACCCTCTGAAACTGACGACGATGGGCAACAGAGGCTAGCTCAGGTGGCAATCGTTAAGCAAAAGGAAAACACAAGGGCGTGGAGACCTGGGAAAAAGCAACACTGAGAAATCCACCCTCTGAAGCTGACGAAAATGGGCAACAGAGGCTACCTCAGGTGGCAATCATTAAGCAAAAAAATAAAATAAAATACAAAACTACAATGGCGAGGAGACCCGGTGAAAAAGCAACCCTGAAAAAAAGGTACCCTCTGAAACGGAGGAAGCAGGGCAACAGAGCCTCGCTCAGGTGACAATATTTAAGCCAAAAAGAAAGAAAGAAAGAAAGAAAGAAAGAAAGAAAGAAAGAAAGAAAGAAAGAAAGAAAGAAAGAAAAGAGCAAGGGAGTGGAGACCTTGGGAAAGAGCAATACTGAAAAATCTAGCCTCTGACTGACAAAGACTGGCAACACACGTTAGCTCAAGTGCCAATCTTGCAAAGAAAACACACACACTCACACACACACACACTGAGGGACGTGGAGATCTGGGGAAAAAGCAACACTGAGAAATCCACCCTCTGAAGCTGACGAAAATGGGCCACAGAGGCTAGCTCAGGTGGCAATCGTTAAGCAAAAGAAACACACAAGGGCGTGGAGACCCGGGTAAAAAGCAGCACGGAGAAATCCACCCTCTGAACTGAGGAACATGGGCAACAGACCCTAGCTCAGGTTGCAACCTTTAAGCAGAAAAGAAAGACACAAGGCGTGGGAGACCCGGGTAAAAAGCAGCACGGAGAAATCCACCCTCTGAAACTGACGAACATGGGCAACAGAGGCTAGCTCAGGTGGCAATCGTTAAGCAAAAGAAACACACAGGGGCGTGGAGACCTGGGCAAAAAGCAGCACTGAGAAATCTACCCTCTGAAACTGACGAAGATGGGCCACAGAGGCTAGCTCAGGTGGCAATCGTTAAGCAAAAGAAACACACAAGGGCGTGGAGACCTGGGGAAAAAGCAACACTGAGAAATCCACCCTCTCAAACTGACGAACATGGGCAACACGGGCTAGCTCAGGTGGCAATTTTTAAGGAAAAATAAAAGGAAGTGCGTGGAGACCTGGGGAAAAAGCAACACGGAGAAATCCACCCTCAGAAACTGAGAAAGAAGCGCAACAAAGGCTAGCTCAGGTGGCAATCGTTAAGCAAAAGAAACACACAAGGGCGTGGAGACCTGGGGAAAAAGCAGCACTGAGAAATTGTACCCTCTGAAACTGACGACGATGGGCAACAGAGGCTAGCTCAGGTGGCAATCTTTAAGCAAAAGGGAAACACAAGGGCGTGGAGACCTGGGGAAAAAGCAACACTGAGAATTCTACCCTCTGAAACTGCCGAAGATGGGCAACAGATGCTAGCTTTGGTTCAATATTTGAGCAAAAAAAAAGAAAAAAAAACACACACACACACACACACACAAGGGCGTGCAGAACTTGGGAAAGAGCAAGACTGAGAAATCTACCCTCTGAAACTGACAAAGATGGGCAACAGAGACTAGCTCAGGTGGCAATCGTTAAGCAAAAGAAACACACAAGGGCGTGGAGACCTGGGGAAAAAGCAGCACGGAGAAATCCACACTCTGAAACTGACGAAGATGGGCCACAGAGGCTACCTCAGGTGGCAATCATTAAGCAAAAATATAAAATAAAATAAAAAAACTACAATGGCGAGGAGACCCGGTGAAAAAGCAACCCTGAAAAAAGGTACCCGCTGAAACGGAGGAAGCAGGGCAACAGAGCCTAGCTCAGGTGACAATATTTAAGCCAAAAAGAAAGAAAGAAAGAAAGAAAGGTAGGAAGAAAGAAAAGAGCAAGGGAGTGGAGACCTTGGGAAAGAGCGATACTGAAAAATCTAGCCTCTGACTGACAAAGACTGGCAACACACGTTAGCTCAAGTGCCAATCTTGCAAAGAAAACACACACACTCACACACACACACACTGAGGGACTTGGAGACCTGGGGAAAAAGCAACACTGAGAAATCCACCCTCTGAAGCTGACGAAAATGGGCCACAGAGGCTAGCTCAGGTGGCAATCGTTAAGCAAAAGAAACACACAAGGGCGTGGAGACCTGGGGAAAAAGCAACACGGAGAAATCCACCCTCTGAAACTGACGAAGAAGGGCAACAGATGCTAGCTTAGGTTCAATATTTGAGCAAAAAAAAAAAAAAAAAAAAAAAACCCACACACAAGGGCGTGCAGAACTTGGGAAAGAGCAAGACTGAGAAATCTACCCTCTGAAACTGACAAAGATGGGCCACAGAGGCTAGCTCAGGTGGCAATCGTTAAGCAAAAGAAACACACAAGGGCGTGGAGACCTGGGGAAAAAGCAGCACTGAGAAATGTACCCTCTGAAACTGACGACGATGGGCAACAGAGGCTAGCTCAGGTGGCAATCGTTAAGCAAAAGGAAAACACAAGGGCGTGGAGACCTGGGGAAAAAGCAACACTGAGAAATCCACCCTCTGAAGCTGACGAAAATGGGCAACAGAGGCTACCTCAGGTGGCAATCATTAAGCAAAAAAATAAAATAAAATACAAAACTACAATGGCGAGGAGACCCGGTGAAAAAGCAACCCTGAAAAAAGGTACCCTCTGAAACGGAGGAAGCAGGGCAACAGAGCCTCGCTCAGGTGACAATATTTAAGCCAAAAAGAAAGAAAGAAAGAAAGAAAGAAAGAAAGAAAGAAAGAAAGAAAGAAAGAAAGAAAGAAAAAGAAGAAAAGAGCAAGGGAGTGGAGACCTTGGGAAAGAGCAATACTGAAAAATCTAGCCTCTGACTGACAAAGACTGGCAACACACGTTAGCTCAAGTGCCAATCTTGCAAAGAAAACACACACACTCACACACACACACACTGAGGGACGTGGAGATCTGGGGAAAAAGCAACACTGAGAAATCCACCCTCTGAAGCTGACGAAAATGGGCCACAGAGGCTAGCTCAGGTGGCAATCGTTAAGCAAAAGAAACACACAAGGGCGTGGAGACCCGGGTAAAAAGCAGCACGGAGAAATCCACCCTCTGAAACTGAGGAACATGGGCAACAGACCCTAGCTCAGGTTGCAACCTTTAAGCAGAAAAGAAAGACACAAGGGCGTGGAGACCCGGGTAAAAAGCAGCACGGAGAAATCCACCCTCTGAAACTGACGAACATGGGCAACAGAGGCTAGCTCAGGTGGCAATCGTTAAGCAAAAGAAACACACAGGGGCGTGGAGACCTGGGCAAAAAGCAGCACTGAGAAATCTACCCTCTGAAACTGACGAAGATGGGCCACAGAGGCTAGCTCAGGTGGCAATCGTTAAGCAAAAGAAACACACAAGGGCGTGGAGACCTGGGGAAAAAGCAACACTGAGAAATCCACCCTCTCAAACTGACGAACATGGGCAACACGGGCTAGCTCAGGTGGCAATTTTTAAGGAAAAATAAAAGGAAGTGCGTGGAGACCTGGGGAAAAAGCAACACGGAGAAATCCACCCTCAGAAACTGAGAAAGAAGCGCAACAAAGGCTAGCTCAGGTGGCAATCGTTAAGCAAAAGAAACACACAAGGGCGTGGAGACCTGGGGAAAAAGCAGCACTGAGAAATGTACCCTCTGAAACTGACGACGATGGGCAACAGAGGCTAGCTCAGGTGGCAATCTTTAAGCAAAAGGGAAACACAAGGGCGTGGAGACCTGGGAAAAAGCAACACTGAGAATTCTACCCTCTGAAACTGCCGAAGATGGGCAACAGATGCTAGCTTTGGTTCAATATTTGAGCAAAAAAAAAGAAAAAAAAACACACACACACACACACACACAAGGGCGTGCAGAACTTGGGAAAGAGCAAGACTGAGAAATCTACCCTCTGAAACTGACAAAGATGGGCAACAGAGACTAGCTCAGGTGGCAATCGTTAAGCAAAAGAAACACACAAGGGCGTGGAGACCTGGGGAAAAAGCAGCACGGAGAAATCCACACTCTGAAACTGACGAAGATGGGCCACAGAGGCTACCTCAGGTGGCAATCATTAAGCAAAAATATAAAATAAAATAAAAAAACTACAATGGCGAGGAGACCCGGTGAAAAAGCAACCCTGAAAAAAGGTACCCGCTGAAACGGAGGAAGCAGGGCAACAGAGCCTAGCTCAGGTGACAATATTTAAGCCAAAAAGAAAGAAAGAAAGAAAGAAAGGTAGGAAGAAAGAAAAGAGCAAGGGAGTGGAGACCTTGGGAAAGAGCGATACTGAAAAATCTAGCCTCTGACTGACAAAGACTGGCAACACACGTTAGCTCAAGTGCCAATCTTGCAAAGAAAACACACACACTCACACACACACACACTGAGGGACTTGGAGACCTGGGGAAAAAGCAACACTGAGAAATCCACCCTCTGAAGCTGACGAAAATGGGCCACAGAGGCTAGCTCAGGTGGCAATCGTTAAGCAAAAGAAACACACAAGGGCGTGGAGACCTGGGGAAAAAGCAACACGGAGAAATCCACCCTCTGAAACTGACGAAGAAGGGCAACAGATGCTAGCTTAGGTTCAATATTTGAGCAAAAAAAAAAAAAAAAAAAAAAAACCCACACACAAGGGCGTGCAGAACTTGGGAAAGAGCAAGACTGAGAAATCTACCCTCTGAAACTGACAAAGATGGGCCACAGAGGCTAGCTCAGGTGGCAATCGTTAAGCAAAAGAAACACACAAGGGCGTGGAGACCTGGGGAAAAAGCAGCACTGAGAAATGTACCCTCTGAAACTGACGACGATGGGCAACAGAGGCTAGCTCAGGTGGCAATCGTTAAGCAAAAGGAAAACACAAGGGCGTGGAGACCTGGGGAAAAAGCAACACTGAGAAATCCACCCTCTGAAGCTGACGAAAATGGGCAACAGAGGCTACCTCAGGTGGCAATCATTAAGCAAAAAAATAAAATAAAATACAAAACTACAATGGCGAGGAGACCCGGTGAAAAAGCAACCCTGAAAAAAGGTACCCTCTGAAACGGAGGAAGCAGGGCAACAGAGCCTCGCTCAGGTGACAATATTTAAGCCAAAAAGAAAGAAAGAAAGAAAGAAAGAAAGAAAGAAAGAAAGAAAGAAAGAAAGAAAGAAAGAAAGAAAGAAAAGAGCAAGGGAGTGGAGACCTTGGGAAAGAGCAATACTGAAAAATCTAGCCTCTGACTGACAAAGACTGGCAACACACGTTAGCTCAAGTGCCAATCTTGCAAAGAAAACACACACACTCACACACACACACACTGAGGGACGTGGAGATCTGGGGAAAAAGCAACACTGAGAAATCCACCCTCTGAAGCTGACGAAAATGGGCCACAGAGGCTAGCTCAGGTGGCAATCGTTAAGCAAAAGAAACACACAAGGGCGTGGAGACCCGGGTAAAAAGCAGCACGGAGAAATCCACCCTCTGAAACTGAGGAACATGGGCAACAGACCCTAGCTCAGGTTGCAACCTTTAAGCAGAAAAGAAAGACACAAGGGCGTGGAGACCCGGGTAAAAAGCAGCACGGAGAAATCCACCCTCTGAAACTGACGAACATGGGCAACAGAGGCTAGCTCAGGTGGCAATCGTTAAGCAAAAGAAACACACAGGGGCGTGGAGACCTGGGCAAAAAGCAGCACTGAGAAATCTACCCTCTGAAACTGACGAAGATGGGCCACAGAGGCTAGCTCAGGTGGCAATCGTTAAGCAAAAGAAACACACAAGGGCGTGGAGACCTGGGGAAAAAGCAACACTGAGAAATCCACCCTCTCAAACTGACGAACATGGGCAACACGGGCTAGCTCAGGTGGCAATTTTTAAGGAAAAATAAAAGGAAGTGCGTGGAGACCTGGGGAAAAAGCAACACGGAGAAATCCACCCTCAGAAACTGAGAAAGAAGCGCAACAAAGGCTAGCTCAGGTGGCAATCGTTAAGCAAAAGAAACACACAAGGGCGTGGAGACCTGGGGAAAAAGCAGCACTGAGAAATGTACCCTCTGAAACTGACGACGATGGGCAACAGAGGCTAGCTCAGGTGGCAATCTTTAAGCAAAAGGGAAACACAAGGGCGTGGAGACCTGGGGAAAAAGCAACACTGAGAATTCTACCCTCTGAAACTGCCGAAGATGGGCAACAGATGCTAGCTTTGGTTCAATATTTGAGCAAAAAAAAAAAAAAAAAAACACACACACACACACACACACAAGGGCGTGCAGAACTTGGGAAAGAGCAAGACTGAGAAATCTACCCTCTGAAACTGACAAAGATGGGCAACAGAGACTAGCTCAGGTGGCAATCGTTAAGCAAAAGAAACACACAAGGGCGTGGAGACCTGGGGAAAAAGCAGCACGGAGAAATCCACACTCTGAAACTGACGAAGATGGGCCACAGAGGCTACCTCAGGTGGCAATCATTAAGCAAAAATATAAAATAAAATAAAAAAACTACAATGGCGAGGAGACCCGGTGAAAAAGCAACCCTGAAAAAAGGTACCCGCTGAAACGGAGGAAGCAGGGCAACAGAGCCTAGCTCAGGTGACAATATTTAAGCCAAAAAGAAAGAAAGAAAGAAAGAAAGGTAGGAAGAAAGAAAAGAGCAAGGGAGTGGAGACCTTGGGAAAGAGCGATACTGAAAAATCTAGCCTCTGACTGACAAAGACTGGCAACACACGTTAGCTCAAGTGCCAATCTTGCAAAGAAAACACACACACTCACACACACACACACTGAGGGACTTGGAGACCTGGGGAAAAAGCAACACTGAGAAATCCACCCTCTGAAGCTGACGAAAATGGGCCACAGAGGCTAGCTCAGGTGGCAATCGTTAAGCAAAAGAAACACACAAGGGCGTGGAGACCTGGGGAAAAAGCAACACGGAGAAATCCACCCTCTGAAACTGACGAAGAAGGGCAACAGATGCTAGCTTAGGTTCAATATTTGAGCAAAAAAAAAAAAAAAAAAAAAAAACCCACACACAAGGGCGTGCAGAACTTGGGAAAGAGCAAGACTGAGAAATCTACCCTCTGAAACTGACAAAGATGGGCCACAGAGGCTAGCTCAGGTGGCAATCGTTAAGCAAAAGAAACACACAAGGGCGTGGAGACCTGGGGAAAAAGCAGCACTGAGAAATGTACCCTCTGAAACTGACGACGATGGGCAACAGAGGCTAGCTCAGGTGGCAATCGTTAAGCAAAAGGAAAACACAAGGGCGTGGAGACCTGGGGAAAAAGCAACACTGAGAAATCCACCCTCTGAAGCTGACGAAAATGGGCAACAGAGGCTACCTCAGGTGGCAATCATTAAGCAAAAAAATAAAATAAAATACAAAACTACAATGGCGAGGAGACCCGGTGAAAAAGCAACCCTGAAAAAAGGTACCCTCTGAAACGGAGGAAGCAGGGCAACAGAGCCTCGCTCAGGTGACAATCTTTAAGCCAAAAAAAAAAAAAGAAAAGAAAAGAGCAAGGGAGTGGAGACCTTGGGAAAGAGCGATACTGAAAAATCTAGCCTCTGAAACTGACAAAGATTGGCAACACACGTTAGCTCAAGTGCCAATCTTGCAAAGAAAACACACACACTCACACACACACACAGTGAGGGACTTGGAGACCTGGGGAAAAAGCAACACTGAGAAACCTACCCTCTCAAACTGACGAAGATGGGCAACAGATGCTAGCTTAGGTTCAATATTTGAGCAAAAAAAAAAAAAACACACACACACACACACAAGGGCGTGCAGAACTTGGGAAAGAGCAAGACTGAGAAATCTACCCTCTGAAACTGACAAAGATGGGAAACAGAGGCTTAGCTCAGGTGGCAATCTTTAAGCAGAAAAAAAAACAACAACAACAAAAAAAAACCCCACAATGGAGTGGAGACCCGGGGGAAATCAACACTGAAAAATACAAATACAATGGAAGGCCAATAGACAGAGCAGGCACTTTCACCTGGGGAGGAGGAGGTACGCATGGATGACCAATGAGCGCATGAAAAGATGTGAGCTGTTCCCTGGAAAAGCAAGTGAGAAAATTAGAGGGAGACATTGTGGGGACACATGGGTGAGACTGGCTTCTTCCAAATACAGGAACAGGATCAAACTGCTAGTGAGGTCGCGGAGAAGCCAAGTCAGTCACTCACGCCTCACTGGTGGTGAAGGGAAACGGTATGGCCTCTGTGAAAAATGGCGTGGCGGGTTCCAAAACTCACACGCCGCGGAAACAACCACCGAAAGCGGCAACCTACATAAGCCCTTGGTGTATCTTGCCTCCTAAGAGCGTCTGTATGTAGCTGGAGCCTTGGGTCGTTAAGGCTTCCACAGTGATCTGTGGTGGTGGTGGTGGGGGGCCTTGGGCCTTGGGGGTCTCCGCTGGACCTCCAGGAAGTCAGCTTTTGTGGAGTCCCGTGAGTCCTTCCAGGGAGGGAGGCATCCAACCCGAGGGTGGTCTGGAGGGCCCCACTCCCGCCACTCCCGGGGGCTGGGGCGGGGGGCGGGGTGGGGGCTGCGGCCACGTTCCTGTTCATTCACACAGAATCCGGGGCATGAATGTTCTTAGCAGCTCTGTTCCACACAGACCCACACTGGAAACCACACAGACGTCCTGCAAGTCCCATCCCTTGCTCATGTCGCCGGGGCTCCGGAGGAGGGCCACTCTGTAAAAGCGGCCGCCAGATGGCGCCCAACAACCGGCGCGGAGGGGTCAGCGGGAGGGAACCGGCCAGCGAGAGTGCACAGCCTGAGCCCACCGCCGGGTCAGGTCTCTCTCTGTCTACCTCTGTCTCTGTCTCTCTGTCTCTCTGTCTCTGACTCTGTCTCTCTCTCTCTTTCTCTCTGGGCCCGCTTGGGGCGGCCGGGAGGTCACCACGCGAGGCCCCAGGGTGTCCACCTCGGAGCTCCCAGGCAGCACAGGGCAACCCTGGGCGCAGAAGGAGGTCTTGGAAAATCGGCGGGGAGGGGGGTGGGGTGGGTGGGCTTGCCAGGAAGGGGACAGACTCCCCACGTGACTCCTGGGCCGGGCCGGGGCTGCCGGCTGGCTGACGCGGACAGAGGGTGGAAAAGTCCCCGGAGATGCCACGGGGCAGGCCGGGGCTGCCGGCCCCCGATTCCCGGAGCGGCCCGAGCACTTCCCGGGTCCCGGGAGGACTTAGAAAATCAGGGCGGGGTGGGGGGTGGGGGTCGCTGTCAAACCGAAACCATGCACGTCATCAGAGAAGGACCGTGACGACGGAGGAATTGTCCGCAGTCTGTCAGGAATTGTGTGCAGCCTGTCACTTCCGGCCCAGAGGGTCTTTCTAAGGCAGACGGACAGACGGAGCCCACAAGTCGTAGAGGAAAGGACCGAGCCGCTTGGCCGCTGAAAAGTTTACAAGACAAAACGGGTCTCCCTCCGCACGGGGCCACAGCAAAGCCCAAAGACGACACACGGGGGGAGCATGGGTGCAGATTCACGTGTGGTGATAAGAATATGGATTTCAGCAGGGCTTCCCGTCCTCATCAACAAGCAGAAGCACCCAAATGGTGCGGGTTGGGGGCAGAGACCTCACAGCCATTCCCTCCACAAATCGAGTTCCCCGGGACATCCTCACAGCGCCGTGCTGTGAGTGTGTGTGGGTGTTTAAAATGGGGTAAATGTGGACGTGGAACTGCTCCGTGAAACCAAAATAACAACAGTCGTAGATCTTCTTTGGTCATTTAGAAAATTCTTCCCCCTCCCCCCCCCAGCGGTGCACGTATTTCCCTTCCAAATAAGAAGAACGGGAAAGGAGATGTTAAAGGCAAGCAGAGAGAGGAAAACTGTTGCAAAACAAAAGCTGAGCTCCCGTCCGAGGGAGGCCTCCTCCGTTAGAGGCCTAGGAAATCATTCTGACAAAATGGAGGATCTCTGTCTTTGGTGTCGATTCCCTCAGAGGTCAAGAGAAACCTTTTCCAATGTCTTTATCAGGAGGAGACTAGAAGTTAGAGAAAAGTATCCTTTCGAGAGCGAGAAAAACCAATTCTGATTTTGCATCAGCTTCCCTCCGATCTTGAAACTCATTGACTTGATTCCATTCTGTCGATGGAAATAATCCGGAACCAATCTATCCGTGAAAATCGGGGTGAGTTTATTCTGACCTAAGATGTAAGGACTGTGGCCCGGGGCCTTTCTTCCTGAAGGAAGAAAGGGCGCCCGGGAAGTGGGGTGTACAGAGTGCTTCTAGACCCCCAGAGAGGACGTTTCACATAGGATCGAAAGGTCCCTTGGACGATAGTCGCGACACTGCTCTGTCAGCACAGCGATCGACAGACACTGCTGGGTGGCAGGTCTGTTGTCTGGGCCTGGGTGGTCACAGGTGAGCCGGATGGTCAAAGGTGAGCGCAACCATCCGTTCCTAGCCTAAGGAAAGATGCCTCTCCTTAAGGAAAGGCCCGAGCACGGGGAAGCTGCTCCTTTCCCTTAAGGGCATTGGTTCTTGCCGTAGGAAATGTTTAAAGCAGATCTACGATGCGATGCGTGCTCGACGGCCACGTCAGGCCCTTTTGGAAAAACACTGTCAGGCCGAATTAGGCCGACACCCAATGGCTTCCTCATAGACTCCAATAGATCCTATCGCTCGCCATTTCTATCTGTCCACTCGTTCCAATTTTAGGCCACTTGACCACGAACAGACCTTTTTCTCAGATTTTTTTCCCCGTGATCACCTTTTCACAGACAAAACGATCTTTACTTTTTAGGCCCTCTTGCCTGAAGGCAGCCATCTCACTTTCCTTGAACACAAAGATGTTTCCCATATTCACTTTTAGTGGCTTTTTGTTTTGTTTTGTGTTGTTTTGTTTTGAGGACGATGAGCCCTGAGCTAACTGCTGCCAATCCTCCTCTTTTTGCCGAGGAAGGCTGGCCCTGAGCTAACCTCCGTGCCCATCTTCCTCTACTTCATATGTGGGACGCCTACCACCACGTGGCTCGCCCAGCGGTGCCACGTCCACCCCCGGGATCCGAACCGGCGAACCCCGGGCCGGCGAAGTGGAACAGGCACACTTAACCAGCGTGCCACTGGGCCGGCCTAGTGGCTTTCATCGCATTCGTTAAGTAGAATTTTTAACCCTCACGAACCTTAATTTTGGTGAAAACTAAGAAGTCAGCAATTAGGAACTGTCCTTCCCATGAGCAGTCTGTCGCTTGGCCAATTTCTAAACACTTGGCCACTTTTAGAAACATGGGATTTCATAGGTTTATCTCTTCCTTCGCTTTATTTGATTTCATCTCACTTTAGTTTTTGGGTGAGGAAGATCGGCCCTCACAGAGCTGACGCCTGTTGCCAATCTTCCTCTTCTTTCTGCTTGAGGGAGAGCGGGCCCGAGGTAACACCTGCGCCCCACTTCCTTGATCTTGCGGACGGGATGCCACCACAGCCCGGTGTGAGGAGCGGTGGAGGTCCACGCCCGGGATCTGAACCCGAGGACCCCAGGCTGCCGAAGCTGAGTGCAGGAGCTTAACCACTATGCCGCCGTGCCGCCGTCCCCTGTCAAAGCTTTTAATAAAGCACGAGACGTGTTCCTCGATAGACCCAAACGTCTTTTCGTTTCCGTATCCTCACAAACCCAAAGTAGATAAACTTCTATTTAGCCACTCACGTCTCAGGTTCTATCTTACTCGGAAATGATCTACATCGTCAAGGAAATTGTTTTTGTCTTAAGTTTGGCACCCGAGCTAACGACTGTTGCCAATCTTCCGTTTTTGTTTTTTCCCCCCCCCCGATTTTTCTCCCCAAATCCCCCCCATGACATAGTTGTCTATCTTAGTTGAGGGCCGTTCTAGTGGTGGCATGTGGGACGCCGCCTCCACACGGCCCGACGAGCGGTGCCGTGTCCGTGCCCGGGATCTGAACGGGCAAAACCCTGGGCCGCCGAAGGGGAGCGTGGGAACTTAACCACTCGGCCACGGGGCTGCCCCCGTCCGTGGACTTTTTTATCACCTGATTTCACCTCGCAAAACTTCAAAGCTTCAAGTTATCAGAGAGGTTTGGGAAGTTGTTTCTATTTATTTAATTAATTTATTTTTCGAGGAAGACGAGCCCCGAGCTGACACCTGCTGCCAATTCTCCTCTTTTTGCCCCGGGAGAGTGGTCCCGAGCTAACATCCGTGCCCATCCTCCTCCCGTTGATAGGCGGGACGCCGACCACAGCATGGCTCACCAAGCGGCGCCACGTCCGCACCCTGGATCCGAACCGGCGAACCCCTGGCCGACAAAACGGAACGTGCGAACTTAACTGCTGTACCGCCGGGCTGGCCCTTCGGGAAGTTCTTTTCAGGACACGGGCCATAAACTAGAATCACCGCTACAGGTTTATCGGAGCGACATCAGCGTTCGTGGTGGATTGAGTCGTCCCCTCTGTCTCTCCCCTCCAGGGGACAACCAAAGGGACGTCTATCGACCCACCCACCAAGGATTCCCCCCCCCCGCATGGCACAGCAGGATGCCTGAGAGATCCACGCAGCCCTACAGCGGCAAGTCACATTCGCACGGTCAAAATTCAATGGCAGAGGGGGCTGGCCCCGTGGCCGAGTGGTTAAGTTCGCGCGCTCCGCTGCAGGCGGCCCAGTGTTTCGTGGGTTCGAATCCTGGGCGCGGACATGGCACTGTTCATCAGACCACGCTGAGGCAGCGTCCCACATGCCACAACTAGAAGAACCCACAACGAAGAATACACAACTATGTACCGGGGGGCTTTGGGGAGAAAAAGGAAAAAATAAAATCTTTAAAAAAAAAATTCAATGGCAGAGACAAAACGTTAAGGTCAGCGAGAGGGAAGAGAATAACCGGCCCAGGAGCAACGGTGTGAAGAACATGGAGAAGACGGGTCCTAGACGCCGGGGTCCCCGGAGCAGCGATTTCATCAGAGGCCCGCGAACGTCCACGATCTCCACACCACGTTTATGGCCGACTGCGTGTGTGGGTCCTTTGGAATCGACCAGGCTACCGTCTGGGCCACTTTGGGACATCGTGTCTAGCTGCCCCGAGCGGTGGAGCTGTCGTTCGAGTGTAAGATGGGGCCCGTCCGGGGAGAGCATGGGGACGGGGAAAGGGAGGCCGCGGGAAGTCACAGAGTCTGAGGTGTTCGGGGGAGACCGACTCTTCTAAAGTGGAGGCGGTAGAAGGAGAGCAGCAGGATTTTTGGATTTTTGTTCTCTCTGTTAGGTATCTGGGTCCGGAGGAGAGTGGGGCGGGGGGGGGGGATGGTTGTGATGGTGGTGGTGGTGGTGGGTGTGAGGCTGAGGCAGGGCTGGTGTTTCCTTTCCGGGTCAGGTGAAAGAGCTCCTCCAGTGGAGGTTTTTGGACAAGGGGTCTGGTCTGGCAGGATGGGAGGTTGCGGGTCGAGCCACAGGGGAATCTGTCGTAGCTCAGACTCGGGCCTTTGAAGAAATAGACAGAGAGAGGAGTTTTGCTCTGTCTGTCACCGCAGCCGGCACCTCAGGAGCAACAACAGAAGGCTTCCCGAATGAGTGAAGGGGCAGGAGCCAGCGTGCCCCGTGCCTCTCTCAGCCCTGCGCCGGCAGGGAAGGAAGCAGGCAGGCAGGCAGGCAGGCAGGCAGGCAGGCAGGCAGGCCTCAGGGCTACTCCCGTCCTACTGCCCGGTGGTCCCTGTCCCGGCCCCGCCCCCACTCTCCCCCTGACCCTCACCGCTCCCCAGCCCTCTTCTCAGCCAGAGAGGCGATGGGGGGGGGCGGGGCGGTCCCAGAACAAGTTTCCTCTCATCCACCATCATCTTGCCACCCTGACGACTTGGCCCGAGATCCTGCCTAGGCTGTAGCCGTGTGTGGTTTTCCTGTGGACAAGGGGGCCGGTTCACCATTTCGGAGGAAACCCCTAGCCTTCCACTGCCGAGTCGAGTCGGTGGGACTCGCCAGCCTGGGAGGGGGGGGGGGGAGGGGAGGTCAGGCCCATTCATTCCGACGGGCCTGGTGTCAGGGCTTCATTCAAGTGCAGGAAGCTCTCTCCCATGGCCTCGGGCTCTTTTCCATTGAACGGCTTTCTTCAATTCCCCCACCCTTAGGCCGCAGTCCGCCAAGGGCCGGGAGGCAGGGAGGGAAGATGTTGGGGCAGGGTGGCTGTCTGAGAAACTCGCCTCGTCTGGGGCAGAAAGAGTGCCCCCCTCCTTTCTCTAACCCTACTAGACTGCTTGAGGATCACGGACGGTTTGGCTCATCGATGAGCCCTGCGTTATGGGCCCGGCAAGCAAACTCCTAACTGGCAACCCGCTGCTCTAGGCGTGTGTGGGTTTTTTGATCATTCACCTTCAAGTTCGCACGACATTGGTCCGTGTCCCCCGCCCCAGCTTCCCATGGGAAATCCTCCGTCTCTTTCCACAGACTCACTGGCGACTTCACACAGCGCCTGCCTCCTCCTCCTCCTCCTCCTCCTCCCCCCCCCTCCTCCTCCGAAGGAAGGGGCTGACCCCATGGCCGAGCGGTTGAGTTTGCACGCTCCGCTTCAGCGGCCCGGGGCTTCAAAGGTTCGGATCCTGGGCTCGGACACGGTACCGCTCATCAAGCCACGCTGAGGTGGCGTCCCACACGGCAGAACCAGAGGGACCCTCAAAGAGAATATACAACTAGGTACTGGGGTGCTCTGGGGAGAAGAAGAAGAAGGAGGAGGAATAAAAAGAAAAGATAAGATTGGCAATGAGCTCGGGTGCCGGTCTTTAAAAAAAAAAAAAAAAAGAGGAAGAAAGATGGACAAACAGGAACGAATCCCACTGACGGCACCTCCAAATGGTGGGGGGTAGGGGGGTGGGGGGGGTGGGGAGTGGCATCATCGGGCCAATGGTGACTCTAAGTCGTGATCCCGCGGTTGTGTTATTTGATATTTTATCGAATCGATTTATTATTTTATTTTTGAGGAAGATGAGCCCTGAGCGAACATCTGCCGCCAATCCTCCTCTGTCGGCCGAGGAAGACTGGCCCTGAGCTGACATCCGTGCCCATCCCCCTCTACTTTCCAGGTGGGACGCCTGCCACAGCGTGTCTCGCCAAGCGGTGCCGGGTCCTGCGCCCGGGATCCGGACCGGCGAACCCGGGGCCGGCGGAGCGGAACGTGCGAACTTCACCGCCGCGCCACCGGGCCGGCCCCCGGAGTTGTTTTAAAAATCCAGTAAGGGGCTGGCCCCGTGGCCGAGTGGTTAAGTTCGCGCGCTCCGCTGCAGGCGGCCCAGTGTTTCGTCGGTTCGGATCCCGGGCGCGGACACGGCACTGCTCATCAAACCACGCTGAGGCGGCGTCCCACATACCACCGCTAGAAGGACCCACAACGAAGAACACACAACTATGTACCGGGGGGGCTTTGGGGAGAAAAAGGAAAGACAAAAAATAAAATCTTCAAAACTCCAATAAAACTTTGAGTGAAGACGACGAGGAGGATGCGAAACGTATCTCACGCCTCCGAGCCGAGCCGTCCGTTTAGGAAGGGGGACGAGGACCCTTTGTAAGCGATGTCCCTTTTTAAGCACCATTCTAAACCACAGAACAGAACTCCCTCTCCTCGACCCGGAGCGACCCGGAGCGAGGAGGTTCCTGGGTGTGTCAGAGAGGGCCACGTCCTCTGCAGCACGAACGAACCGCCAGGGTTCGGCCACGGGAAAGAATTTCTTCCTCTCCAGGCGGACTAAAAGTCGCCGACGGCAGCGGGCGTAGGTGCTATCCTTCCCGTCCAGGAAAGGCAGGGAGAACTTCAGCCGTGAAGAGAAGGAGGTCTTCCTCACTCCCCGTTTCGGGAGGGCCCCTTTGGCAGGGGAGTTTTGTCTCCTGATTTCAAGTCAGGAAGAAAAGGGAGAGAGAGAGAGAGTGTCCTTCTCGTGCCAGGTCGGTCTGAGGGGGACCTCCTCTGGTTTCCTCCCTTCCCAGGGAAGGCCGTTCGCTCCTTCTTCTAGAAAAAGCTCCCAAAGCACCACCGCCCAGGATGGTTGACCTACGCCCATCGTCCCTCCTTTCCCAATCATTTCTACCGCGACAGAGGGACAGAGGCCCCGGCCCCATCCCCATCCCCACCCCCACCCCCATCGCCTGCCTCCTTGATGGCCAAAGGAGCTGCCTCTGAGAATGGAACGGGGCTTGGAAACCTTCTAGAGGGGTGACTCTCACCTGCCTGCCTGCTGGGAAAAGCACCCACGCTGTCCATCGGACTGCCCTTTTGGGCAAACGTAGGCGTGCCACATAGCGATCGACAGCTATGGCGGGGGGGCGGGGGCGGGGTGGCGTGGTGGTGCCCAGGATCCACGACACGTGACGGCTGCGGAGCACGACAGCCCTAAGACCTTGAGGGAGACGGGGTGGCGCGTGAATCCTTTCGGAACGAGAACGACAGGAAACGCTGACGGGGACGTGTTCTCGTCTCGAGAACACACCAACGCCTCGCACGGTGTCTGACCCGGGGTGCCTCTGACTTTTGTCATCAGAGACGATCCTGTCGACCGCCCCTCACGCTTTGGGGAAAAGGGGAGAGGGACTCGGTAGCACGGGAGAAGCCATCCATCCGCCCTTCCTTTCCGTCTTCACGGCTCCTTCTCGTGGAAAACGAGGAAGCCGTCCGGAGGAACGGAACACTGACCCGGGCCAAAGCGTGGCCCAGCCTGAGCCTCCAAAACCTTCTGCTAAGTGAGAGGTGCCAGACATCCAAGGCGACCTACGTTGCGATTCCACACAGAGGAGAGAGCTAGAACGGTCCAACCCTAGAGGGCGACAGCAGATGGCGGCGGCGGCGGCGGCGGCGGCGGCGGCGGCGGCGGCGGTGGTGGTGGTGGTGGTCGTGGTGAGGCAGATCCGGGAGTGGGGCCGTTTTTTCTTTCGGAGGGAGGGGATGGAAACGGAAACCTTCTGGAAATAGATAGCCGTGACGGATGCGCCACCTTGGGGAGAGAGACCCCCGAAGGCCACTGGCTTGTGCCCCGTGGAAAGGATGGATTCGGTGGGATGGGAATTCTACCTCCGTGTAGAGCGTGTGGTAAACCACGAGGTGGGTGGGTGGGTGGATGGCCTCCCTGCCTCGCCTCCACCTAGACGTCCACACACAGAGACCGACGAGGGAGGGAGGGAGGGAGGGAGGGAGGGAGAGAGACAAGATGGACAGAGGCCGAGGCCGAGGCCGAGGCCGAGGCAGTGAGCGAGTAAGTGATCGACCCTGGCCATAGGGATTCCTCAGAGGGCGTCTCTTGGCTCCCCAAACGAAGAATGTGTGTGGAGATCGAGAAAGATCACCGACCTAGGAGAACCAGCAAGACTTCCTCACCCTCCAGAGAGCCGCTGGGCCCCTGCCGTCCCTGCCACCGCCACCCCTACCCCTCGCCTTTGGCAGCGACGCCAACGAAAGGCAGGCAGACGAGTGGGAGAGTCGTGTGGTGGTGTCCCCCAAGGAAGGTGGGTCCATGCCGACGAGCGGTCGTCGGCGTGTGGAAAAGCCAGAGGCGGGCTGACTAGAAGGAGGGCGTCCTGGGGGAAGGGGCCAGGGTGTGAGGGAGAGAGGCCTGTTTCTCTTCCCCTGTTGGTCCCAAGTCAGGGGCCCAAAGGAGGAAAGCTGTCCGTTCCTTTCCGACTCGGACGGTTCGGGCGGGACCGACCGATCCCCGTGGCGGCGCGGTCGGGGCTTTCTGGACCAGAACCCCTCTCTCCGTCGCCTTTCGACCACACACACGCTTTAGAGGCCAAGAGAAAATGGATCGGGTCTCTCTGTCTCTCTCCCTAGAAAACAAGGGCCGGGGGCCGAGCCCGTGGACGAGCGGTCAAGTACGCGCCCCCACCCCGACCCCCGGCTTCGACGGCCCAGGTTTTCACCGGTTCGGATCCTGGGCGCAGCCCCAGACCCAGCATCGCCCTTCAAGCCCACATAGCAGAAACCCGAAAGACCTACCACTGGAACCTACAACTATGGATGGACGGGACGGGACGGGACGGGGCGGGGCGGGGCGGGGCGGGGCGGGGGTGGGGGGGGGCGGCTTTGGGGAGAAGGAAGAAAGAAAAAATAAAAGAAACACAAGGACGGTCATCGCGATAGTTCTTTCCACTTCCATCCATATGTTAACAGGACCCAAGTTTCCCGACCTCCATTTGGATGCATGTTAACTAAATGGAGAAGCTATTCAAAGGACTCCTCTAAAGAAGTCCACGTTCTTCTTTCTAAATGATAATGAAAATCATTGTCACCACCGCTCTTCCGACCCTCCATGTCCAGACGGCCTCCCGCCCCTCCCCCATCCCCAACTCCCGCCCCGCCCCGCCCCGCGCCGACCCCCGCCCCCGGCATTCGCCCCGCCCACCTTTCCCTCTCCAC
>NW_027222371.1:0-7500 GCF_041296265.1 Equus caballus | reverse complement strand
ACACGGGGTCTCACCGCCAGGGGCCTCCAGCACCAGGGGCGGTCCCGCAGCGCCCGGAACGGCGACTGGCCCCGTCGCCCCGCGCGCAGCTCACGGGGGCTCGGCCCCACCACCCACCTCCACGGCCAGGGCTCTCCCGCACACGGCGCCGGCGTCCCACGCCGGGCGCCTGGCGCACGGGCGCCACCCAACCGGAGCCGAGGGCACTTCGCCCGGGGCCACCACCGGCCTCGGTGGCCGGAGGCGACACCCGCGCGGCGAGGCCCATTTCGGTCCCGGCCGGTGGGCGGCGCGGCCAGGCGTCTGCCCGGGCGGGGGAGCACCGGCGGCAACGGGGAGCGCGGCGCGCGCCTCGACGGAGGGAGCGCGGGCTCGCGGGAAGGCTCCCGGGGACGGCCTCGGGCGCGGACGGGCCACCAGGAAAACACACGCGGGATCCCACCGCCAACGACACGCGAGGGCGGTCCCACGACGCCTGGGACGCCGGCCGGCCTCAGCCACCCTTCGGCCTCCCGCGGGCCCGGCCCCACCGCCGGGGCCTACGTGAGGCGCCCCCGCCGCCGGGGGCCGCCCCGTCCACCCAGCCACCCGTCTGCCTGTCTGGTCTGCTCCGGGACCCACGTCCCGAGGGAACGCGCCCGAGAGCGGCGGCGGCCCCCACCCATGCCCGCACGCCACCACCGGCTGCGGCTCGGGACGGGAGCGAGCGGAGAGCCAGCCGCTCGCGGCGGGGCGGAGCCCGGACAGGGCCGGGCCCTCTCCCCACCCCAGCACGCGACGGGAGAACCACGCGCACGCTCGCGCACACGCGCGGCCCCGCGCCCAACGACGGCCCGGCCGGGCGTGACCCTCCCCCGACTCGGAGGGGGGAGGCGCCGGCCGCGGTAGGCAAAGAGCGGCTCTGCCCACGCGCCACGGTGGTGGCGTCCGTGGCTACTACGCGCAGAGGAGGGGCGGCGGCTGGGGGGTCCGGTACCCCAAGGCACCCTCTCGGATCGCTAGAGAAGGCTTTCTCACCGAGGGCGTGTCGCCCCCGCCCATCGTCCGCCATCGGGCCCACCAAGGCGCTTACAGACACCATGGCCACACAACGCAGGAGGGGTCTGCGGTAGAGGTAAGGCCTAGAGCAAGTCGGAGCGTCCGTGGTCAGGGCCGCGAGCCCGCGCTGCCCCGGGCTCGCCATCTCCGGCCACACTGGGCTTAGCTAGGGATCTAAAAGGCCCCTGTGCGGCTCCCAAGTCAGTGCCTCCCCTCAGGCCGAGACCAAGGGAGGCAGAGACTGGGACGGAGGTGCCGATCAAACAGCACCTCCCAACCAAAGAGCCAGCATCACGCCGCTGGCTCGGCCCGCCACGATCACTCCCACACCCGCGTGGAAACCCCAGCAAGGGGAACACGCGGGCACGCGCCCGAGCCTGCCCGCCCCCACACGGCACGCCGTGGGGGGGGGCGACGAGGCACCCGTCCCCCCCGAGGGGGACGGGCACGCCTCCCTTACCGACTCGACCCCCCGCTTCTCAGACACACCAGCGCAGCGGTCACCTGAGGAGGGCGACGGGAACAGGGAACGACACCGCCAATCGGCCTCAGGCGCCTGAGGGACGACCTGGAACACTCCAGGGGCACCGCCAACGGCCGGGGGAGCGCGCTCACGCGTCCAAGAAGGCGCGCGGCGCGGCGGCAACACGGCCCGCCCCACCGTGGGGAGGGCCGCCCGCGAGACACAGCCAAGAGGCACAGGCGGAGCATCCGCCGCGTCACGGAGACCCCGACACCGCCCACGCCACAAGGCACGGGGCGGGGGAGCGAGGTCGGGCCGGATTCCGCACCCCTGCCACCTCCCACACGCCACTCGCAGCGGGGGAGAACGGGCGAGGGGGCCCGCGGGCAGAGCGAGAAGAGCGGTCCCGTTCGCCATGAACGTCCGTCCCTCGTCTGGCACGGCTTAGGCCCGGCCCGGGAGAGCACAGCATCACCACATCGATCAGCAGCATAACGCGAGGGATCCCCGAGCAAGGGAAGGCCGGCGAGGACAGCGAGCGGAGGAGCCTGCTTCAGCCTCACCGGCCCCCCTCCTCCTCTAGCAAGCGCGGGCGACGACCCCAGGACGAGAACGCCTGACACGCACTGGCACGGAGCCGGCGGGACGGGGTAAGTCGCGACCGCACCCGGGTGCCGGCAGCAGGGAGTGCACGTGGTAGAGGACCCCGCGCCCCTAACCCCGCCGCCCTCGGGTACCAGAGACCGGAGGTGGCACCACGGTCGCGGGGACGCCTGGAACGCACAAGAGCCGGCGCGCAGGCCCCAGCGGGCGGCTCAAGCGGCGGGGGTGGAAACGGGCGTCCGGTTCTCGGCCAGAGCCCGGAGACCTCCCCGCACACGCATCCAGGCACCCGGAAGCTCTCGGGCGACTGTCACCCGAGCAGAGCGTGTCAGCACTTATCTGGCGGCACAAAACCACCCATTCAGGGGCAAGAATCGCCGCGCCCGGAGACGGGGCCCACCCACGGATCACGAGGGGAACCCCTGGATCACGGCCACGGCCACCAGACCCCAAGCACGACCCCATCGCCACCAGGCCCGGAGCTCCCGGGGCCATCTGGTCGACCCCAGAAGCGTGGCGGCAGGGGGAGCCGGGGACAGCCTCCCCGGGCCGCCCGCGCGGGCCGGGACCGGTCGGTCCCTCCCTCTGAGTCGCCGGGTCAGGACTTAGAAAAGAATTCCACGGAGGAGCCTCCGGCGACCGGGCCCGGGGCGGGACCGTGGCTCCCGTCCCTCAGCCGGGGCTCCACCTACGCCTCGAGCCGGCCCCCTCCCACCTCCGGACAAAGACGCGACCCGCGAAACTCGGAGAGAGAAGTCCGGTCCGACGGCCCGGACCCACCCCGGGCACGCGTCCCGGCCGGGGACGCCCTCCCCGGCCCGCCCTCGAGGGCTCCCGGGGCCGGTCCACGCTCTTCTCCAGGGCGGGACTTGGACAAAAAACTGCCACGGAGGAGGAGGCATCCGAGGACCGGGCCCGGTCCCCACCGCCAGAGCCGGTCGACTCGGAAGACCAGTGGGGAAAAGGCCAGCCCGGCGGCCGAGCCCGTCGCGCCCTCCACGGGCCTCCCCCGCAAGGCCCCGGCCGGTCCCCCACCTCCGGAGCGGGGCGCGGAAAGGGGATCGGCGACGCGGAAGGCCCGACCACCGGGCCGCCCTCAGGACGACGGCCGGGCACGGGACGAGTTCCCTCGCCCGTTCCCCCGCGGTGGCCCCCCACCCCCTCCCGGGGACGGAGGGGCACCGGCGGCTGCTGGTCGACCCGTCCGGGAGGCCCCACACCCCGGCC
This sequence comes from Equus caballus, assembly GCF_041296265.1. Lineage (NCBI taxonomy): Eukaryota > Metazoa > Chordata > Mammalia > Perissodactyla > Equidae > Equus > Equus caballus. The sequence continues at coordinate 4,169 of NW_027222371.1, read as the reverse complement.
GGCACCGGGCGGCGCGGCGACAGCCACCTCCCTCAGTAGCCTGCACCTCCAATCTCCGGCGAGCGGGCGTCGCGCTCACGCACCGGCGCCACCGGGCCAGATCCCGCCAGCGACGCCGGCCTCCCGGGACTCTGCCTCGGTCACCGCGGCCGAGTCCCGTCCCTTGGCCCGCGTCGCCGGAGCTCCGGAGGAAAGAGACGATATAAAAGCGGCCGCCAGGTGGCACCCGGCGACCGGCGACCGCCTCAGCGGGACGGAGCCGGAGCGCGGGCCCGCCGGGGAGCACAGCCGGGCCGCCGGGCCGCCAGATCCCGTCCCGGCGCCCCCTCGGACCCAGCCTCCCGGCCCAGCTCGGCCCCGGGGCGTCCGCCCGCGGGCTCCCGGCCGCCAAGGCGCAGCCCCAGCCGCAGGAGGGGGACCCGGAAAAGGTTTCTCGGGCGCTCACCGGGAAGGGGACGGGGAGAGTTCCCCCAGAGAGGCCAGGGGTCGGCCCGGGCCGGGCTGAGCCGGTGCGGCCGGGAGGCCGCCGCTTCCCGGAGCGGCCGGAGCGCCCCCGGGGCTCCCGGGAGGACTTAGAAAATCAGGGCGGGCGGGGACGGTCAAACCGAAACCAGGCACGTCATCCGAGAAGGACCGTGATGACGGGAGGAGGAAAGCTTTCAAGCGCAGAGGGTCTGTCGAAGGCAGGCGGAGAGTCTACCCGCTGAAACGGACGAAGATGGGAAAAAGAGGCTAGCTGAGGTGCCGACATTTAAGGAAATTAAAAAAAAAAAAAAAGCACGAGGGCGTGGAGAACTGGGGGAAAATCAACACTGAGAAATCTACCCTCTGAAACTGACGAAGATGGGCAACAGGGGCTAGCTCGGGTGGCAATCTTTAAGCAGAACACACACACACACACACACACACACACACACACAAGCGCGTAGAGACCTGGGGAAAAAGCAACGCTGAGAAATCTACCCTCTGAAACTGACGAACATGGGCAACACAGGCTAGCTCAGGTGGCAATCGTTAAGCAAAAAAATAAATAAATAAAATAAAAAACTACAATGGCGAGGAGACCCGGTGAAAAAGCAACCCTGAAAAAAGGTACCCTCTGAAACGGAGGAAGCAGGGCAACAGAGCCTAGCTCAGGTGACAATATTTAAGCCAAAAAGAAAGAAACAAAGAAACAAAGAAACAAAGAAAAGAGCAAGGGAGTGGAGACCTTGGGAAAGAGCGATACTGAAAAATCTAGCCTCTGAAACTGACAAAGATGGGCAACACACGTTAGCTCAAGTGCCAATCTTGCAAAGAAAACACACACACTCACACACACACACACACTGAGGGACGTGGAGACCTGGGGAAAAAGCAACACTGAGAAATCCACCCTCTGAAGCTGACGAAAATGGGCCACAGAGGCTAGCTCAGGCGGCAATCGTTAAGCAAAAGAAACACACAAGGGCGTGGAGACCTGGGGAAAAAGCAACACTGAGAAATCCACCCTCAGAAACTGAGAAAGAAGCGCAACAGAGGCTAGCTCAGGTGGCAATCGTTAAGCAAAAGAAACACACAAGGGCGTGGAGACCCGGGTAAAAAGCAGCACGGAGAAATCCACCCTCTGAAACTGAGGAACATGGGCAACAGACGCTAGCTCAGGTTGGAACCTTTAAGCAGAAAAGAAAGACACCAGGGCGTGGAGAGCTGGCGAAAAAAGCAACACTGAGAAAACTACCCTCTGAAACTGAGAAAGAAGCGCAACAGAGGCTAGCTCAGGTGGCAATCTTTAAGCAAAAGAAACACACAAGGGCGTGGAGACCTGGGGAAAAAGCAACACTGAGAAATCTACCCTCTGAAACTGATGAACATGGGCAACAGAGGCTAGCTCAGGTGGCAATCGTTAAGCAAAAGGAAAACACAAGGGCGTGGAGACCTGGGGAAAAAGCAACACTGAGAAATCCACCCTCTGAAGCTGACGAAAATGGGCAACAGAGGCTACCTCAGGTGGCAATCATTAAGCAAAATAATAAAATAAAATAAAAAACTACAATGGCGAGGAGACCCGGTGAAAAAGCAACCCTGAAAAAAGGTACCCGCTGAAACGGAGGAAGCAGGGCAACAGAGCCTAGCTCAGGTGACAATATTTAAGCCAAAAAGAAAGAAAGAAAGAAAGAAAGAAAGAAAGAAAGAAAGAAAGAAAAGAGCAAGGGAGTGGAGACCTTGGGAAAGAGCAATACTGAAAAATCTAGCCTCTGACTGACAAAGACTGGCAACACACGTTAGCTCAAGTGCCAATCTTGCAAAGAAAACACACACACTCACACACACACACACTGAGGGACGTGGAGATCTGGGGAAAAAGCAACACTGAGAAATCCACCCTCTGAAGCTGACGAAAATGGGCCACAGAGGCTAGCTCAGGTGGCAATCGTTAAGCAAAAGAAACACACAAGGGCGTGGAGACCCGGGTAAAAAGCAGCACGGAGAAATCCACCCTCTGAAACTGAGGAACATGGGCAACAGACCCTAGCTCAGGTTGCAACCTTTAAGCAGAAAAGAAAGACACAAGGGCGTGGAGACCCGGGTAAAAAGCAGCACGGAGAAATCCACCCTCTGAAACTGACGAACATGGGCAACAGAGGCTAGCTCAGGTGGCAATCGTTAAGCAAAAGAAACACACAGGGGCGTGGAGACCTGGGCAAAAAGCAGCACTGAGAAATCTACCCTCTGAAACTGACGAAGATGGGCCACAGAGGCTAGCTCAGGTGGCAATCGTTAAGCAAAAGAAACACACAAGGGCGTGGAGACCTGGGGAAAAAGCAACACTGAGAAATCCACCCTCTCAAACTGACGAACATGGGCAACACGGGCTAGCTCAGGTGGCAATTTTTAAGGAAAAATAAAAGGAAGTGCGTGGAGACCTGGGGAAAAAGCAACACGGAGAAATCCACCCTCAGAAACTGAGAAAGAAGCGCAACAAAGGCTAGCTCAGGTGGCAATCGTTAAGCAAAAGAAACACACAAGGGCGTGGAGACCTGGGGAAAAAGCAGCACTGAGAAATGTACCCTCTGAAACTGACGACGATGGGCAACAGAGGCTAGCTCAGGTGGCAATCTTTAAGCAAAAGGGAAACACAAGGGCGTGGAGACCTGGGGAAAAAGCAACACTGAGAATTCTACCCTCTGAAACTGCCGAAGATGGGCAACAGATGCTAGCTTTGGTTCAATATTTGAGCAAAAAAAAAAAAAAAAAACACACACACACACACACACACAAGGGCGTGCAGAACTTGGGAAAGAGCAAGACTGAGAAATCTACCCTCTGAAACTGACAAAGATGGGCAACAGAGACTAGCTCAGGTGGCAATCGTTAAGCAAAAGAAACACACAAGGGCGTGGAGACCTGGGAAAAAGCAGCACGGAGAAATCCACACTCTGAAACTGACGAAGATGGGCCACAGAGGCTACCTCAGGTGGCAATCTTTAAGCAAAATATAAAATAAAATAAAAAAACTACAATGGCGAGGAGACCCGGTGAAAAAGCAACCTGAAAAAAGGTACCCGCTGAAACGGAGGAAGCAGGGCAACAGAGCCTAGCTCAGGTGACAATATTTAAGCCAAAAAGAAAGAAAGAAAGAAAGAAAGGTAGGAAGAAGAAAAGAGCAAGGAGTGGAGACCTTGGGAAAGAGCGATACTGAAAAATCTAGCCTCTGACTGACAAAGACTGGCAACACACGTTAGCTCAAGTGCCAATCTTGCAAGAAAACACACACACTCACACACACACACACTGAGGGACTTGGAGACCTGGGGAAAAAGCAACACTGAGAAATCCACCCTCTGAAGCTGACGAAAATGGGCCACAGAGGCTAGCTCAGGTGGCAATCGTTAAGCAAAAGAAACACACAAGGGCGTGGAGACCTGGGGAAAAAGCAACACGGAGAAATCCACCCTCTGAAACTGACGAAGAAGGGCAACAGATGCTAGCTTAGGTTCAATATTTGAGCAAAAAAAAAAAAAAAAAAAAACCCACACACAAGGGCGTGCAGAACTTGGGAAAGAGCAAGACTGAGAAATCTACCCTCTGAAACTGACAAAGATGGCCACAGAGGCTAGCTCAGGTGGCAATCGTTAAGCAAAAGAAACACACAAGGGCGTGGAGACCTGGGGAAAAAGCAGCACTGA
>NW_027222370.1:12500-30327 GCF_041296265.1 Equus caballus | reverse complement strand
GCAATCATTAAGCAAAAAAATAAAATAAATACAAAACTACAATGGCGAGGAGACCCGGTGAAAAAGCAACCCTGAAAAAAGGTACCCTCTGAAACGGAGGAAGGCAGGGCAACAGAGCCTCGCTCAGGTGACAATATTTAAGCCAAAAAGAGAAAGAAAGAAAGAAAGAAAGAAAGAAAGAAAGAAAGAAAGAAAGAAAGAAAAGAGCAAGGGAGTGGAGACCTTGGGAAAGAGCAATACTGAAAAATCTAGCCTCTGACTGACAAAGACTGGCAACACACGTTAGCTCAAGTGCCAATCTTGCAAAGAAACACACACACTCACACACACACACACTGAGGGACGTGGAGATCTGGGGAAAAAGCAACACTGAGAATCCACCCTCTGAAGCTGACGAAAATGGGCCACAGAGGCTAGCTAGGTGGCAATCGTTAGCGTTAGCAAAAGAAACACACAAGGGCGTGGAGACCGGTAAAAGCAGGCGAGAAATCCACCCTCTGAAACTGAGGAACATGGGCAACAGACCCTAGCTCAGGTTGCAACCTTTAAGCAGAAAAGAAAGACACAAGGGCGTGAGACCCGGGTAAAAAGCAGCACGAGAAATCACCCTCTGAAACTGACGAACATGGGCAACAGAGGCTAGCTCAGGTGGCAATCGTTAAGCAAAAGAAACACACAGGGCGTGGAGACCTGGGCAAAAAGCAGCACTGAGAAATCTACCCTCTGAAACTGACGAAGATGGGCCACAGAGGCTAGCTCAGGTGGCAATCGTTAAGCAAAAGAAACACACAAGGGCGTGGAGACCTGGGGAAAAAGCAACACTGAGAAATCCACCCTCTCAAACTGACGAACATGGGCAACACGGGCTAGCTCAGGTGGCAATTTTTAAGGAAAAATAAAAGGAAGTGCGTGGAGACCTGGGAAAAAGCAACACGGAGAAATCCACCCTCAGAAACTGAGAAAGAAGCGCAACAAAGGCTAGCTCAGGTGGCAATCGTTAAGCAAAAGAAACACACAAGGGCGTGGAGACCTGGGGAAAAAGCAGCACTGAGAAATGTACCCTCTGAAACTGACGACGATGGGCAACAGAGGCTAGCTCAGGTGGCAATCTTTAAGCAAAAGGGAAACACAAGGGCGTGGAGACCTGGGGAAAAAGCAACACTGAGAATTCTACCCTCTGAAACTGCCGAAGATGGCAACAGATGCTAGCTTTGGTTCAATATTTGAGCAAAAAAAAAAAAAAAAAAAAACACACACACACACACAGGGCGTGCAGAACTTGGGAAAGAGCAAGACTGAGAAATCTACCCTCTGAACTGACAAAGATGGCAACAGAGACTAGCTCAGGTGGCAATCGTTAGCAAAAGAAACACACAAGGGCGTGGAGACCTGGGGAAAAAGCAGCACGGAGAAATCCACACTCTGAAACTGACGAAGATGGGCCACAGAGGCTACCTCAGGTGGCAATCATTAAGCAAAAATATAAAATAAAATAAAAAACTACAATGGCGAGGAGACCCGGTGAAAAAGCAACCCTGAAAAAAGGTACCCGCTGAAACGGAGGAAGCAGGGCAACAGAGCCTAGCTCAGGTGACAATATTTAAGCCAAAAAGAAAGAAAGAAAGAAAGAAAGGTAGGAAGAAAGAAAAGAGCAAGGGGAAGTGGAGACCTTGGGAAAGAGCGATACTGAAAAATCTAGCCTCTGACTGACAAAGACTGGCAACACACGTTAGCTCAAGTGCCAATCTTGCAAAGAAAACACACACACTCACACACACACACACTGAGGGACTTGGAGACCTGGGGAAAAAGCAAACACTGAGAAATCCACCTCTGAAGCTGACGAAAATGGGCCACAGAGGCTAGCTCAGGTGGCAATCGTTAAGCAAAAGAAACACACAAGGGCGTGGAGACCTGGGGAAAAAGCAACACTGAGAAATCCACCCTCTGAAACTGACGAAGAAGGGCAACAGATGCTAGCTTAGGTTCAATATTTGAGCAAAAAAAAAAAAAAAAACCCACACACAAGGGCGTGCAGAACTTGGGAAAGAGCAAGACTGAGAAATCTACCCTCTGAAACTGACAAAGATGGGCCACAGAGGCTAGCTCAGGTGGCAATCGTTAAGCAAAAGAAACACACAAGGGCGTGGAGACCTGGGAAAAAGCACAGCACTGAGAAATGTACCCTCTGAAACTGACGACGATGGGCAACAGAGGCTAGCTCAGGTGGCAATCTTTAAGCAAAAGAAACACACAAGGGCGTGGAGACCTGGGGAAAAAGCAACACTGAGAAATCCACCCTCTGAAGCTGACGAAAATGGGCAACAGAGGCTACCTCAGGTGGCAATCATTAAGCAAAAAAATAAAATAAAATACAAAACTACAATGGCGAGGAGACCCGGTGAAAAAGCAACCTGAAAAAGGTACCCTCTGAAACGAGGAAGCAGGCAACAGAGCCTCGCTCAGGTGACAATATTTAAGCAAAAGAGAAAGAAAGAAAGAAAGAAAGAAAGAAAGAAAGAAAGAAAGAAAGAAAGAAAAGAGCAAGGGAGTGGAGACCTTGGGAAAGAGCAATACTGAAAAATCAGCCTCTGACTGACAAAGACTGGCAACACACGTTAGCTCAAGTGCCAATCTTGCAAAGAAAACACACACACTCACACACACACACACTGAGGGACGTGGAGATCTGGGGAAAAAGCAACATGGAATCCACCCTCTGAAGCTGACGAAAATGGGCCACAGAGGCTAGCTCAGGTGGCAATCGTTAAGCAAAAGAAACACACAAGGGCGTGGAGACCGGGTAAAAAGCAAGCACGGAGAAATCCACCCTCTGAAACTGAGGAACATGGGCAACAGACCCTAGCTCAGGTTGCAACCTTTAAGCAGAAAAGAAAGACACAAGGGCGTGGAGACCCGGGTAAAAGCAGCACGGAGAAATCACCCTCTGAAACTGACGAACATGGGCAACAGAGGCTAGCTCAGGTGGCAATCGTTAAGCAAAAGAAACACACAAGGGGCCGTGGAGACCTGGGCAAAAAGCAGCACTGAGAAATCTACCCTCTGAAACTGACGAAGATGGGCCACAGAGGCTAGCTAGGTGGCAATCGTTAAGCAAAAGAAAACACACAAGGCGTGAGACCTGGGGAAAAAGCAACACTGAGAAATCCACCCTCTCAAACTGACGAACATGGGCAACACGGGCTAGCTCAGGTGGCAATTTTTAAGGAAAAATAAAAGGAAGTGCGTGGAGACCTGGGGAAAAAGCAACACGGAGAAATCCACCCTCAGAAACTGAGAAAGAAGCGCAACAAAGGCTAGCTCAGGTGGCATCGTTAAGCAAAAGAAACACACAAGGGCGTGGAGACCTGGGGAAAAAGCAGCACTGAGAAATGTACCCTCTGAAACTGACGACGATGGGCAACAGAGGCTAGCTCAGGTGGCAATCTTTAAGCAAAAGGGAAACACAAGGGCGTGGAGACCTGGGGAAAAAGCAACACTGAGAATTCTACCCTCTGAAACTGCCGAAGATGGGCAACAGATGCTAGCTTTGGTTCAATATTTGAGCAAAAAAAAAAAAAAAAAAAAACACACACACACACACACAAGGGCGTGCAGAACTTGGGAAAGAGCAAGACTGAGAAATCTACCCTCTGAAACTGACAAAGATGGGCAACAGAGACTAGCTCAGGTGGCAATCGTTAAGCAAAAGAAACACACAAGGGCGTGGAGACCTGGGGAAAAAGCAGCACGGAGAAATCCACACTCTGAAACTGACGAAGATGGGCCACAGAGGCTACCTCAGGTGGCAATCATTAAGCAAAAATATAAAATAAAATAAAAAAACTACAATGGCGAGGAGACCCGGTGAAAAAGCAACCCTGAAAAAAGGTACCCGCTGAAACGGAGGAAGCAGGGCAACAGAGCCTAGCTCAGGTGACAATATTTAAGCCAAAAAGAAAGAAAGAAAGAAAGAAAGGTAGGAAGAAAGAAAAGAGCAAGGGAGTGGAGACCTTGGGAAAGAGCGATACTGAAAAATCTAGCCTCTGACTGACAAAGACTGGCAACACACGTTAGCTCAAGTGCCAATCTTGCAAAGAAAACACACACACTCACACACACACACACTGAGGGACTTGGAGACCTGGGGAAAAAGCAACACTGAGAAATCCACCCTCTGAAGCTGACGAAAATGGGCCACAGAGGCTAGCTCAGGTGGCAATCGTTAAGCAAAAGAAACACACAAGGGCGTGGAGACCTGGGGAAAAAGCAACACGGAGAAATCCACCCTCTGAAACTGACGAAGAAGGGCAACAGATGCTAGCTTAGGTTCAATATTTGAGCAAAAAAAAAAAAAAAAAAAAAAAACCCACACACAAGGGCGTGCAGAACTTGGGAAAGAGCAAGACTGAGAAATCTACCCTCTGAAACTGACAAAGATGGGCCACAGAGGCTAGCTCAGGTGGCAATCGTTAAGCAAAAGAAACACACAAGGGCGTGGAGACCTGGGGAAAAAGCAGCACTGAGAAATGTACCCTCTGAAACTGACGACGATGGGCAACAGAGGCTAGCTCAGGTGGCAATCGTTAAGCAAAAGGAAAACACAAGGGCGTGGAGACCTGGGGAAAAAGCAACACTGAGAAATCCACCCTCTGAAGCTGACGAAAATGGGCAACAGAGGCTACCTCAGGTGGCAATCATTAAGCAAAAAAATAAAATAAAATACAAAACTACAATGGCGAGGAGACCCGGTGAAAAAGCAACCCTGAAAAAAGGTACCCTCTGAAACGGAGGAAGCAGGGCAACAGAGCCTCGCTCAGGTGACAATATTTAAGCCAAAAAGAAAGAAAGAAAGAAAGAAAGAAAGAAAGAAAGAAAGAAAGAAAGAAAAGAGCAAGGGAGTGGAGACCTTGGGAAAGAGCAATACTGAAAAATCTAGCCTCTGACTGACAAAGACTGGCAACACACGTTAGCTCAAGTGCCAATCTTGCAAAGAAAACACACACACTCACACACACACACACTGAGGGACGTGGAGATCTGGGGAAAAAGCAACACTGAGAAATCCACCCTCTGAAGCTGACGAAAATGGGCCACAGAGGCTAGCTCAGGTGGCAATCGTTAAGCAAAAGAAACACACAAGGGCGTGGAGACCCGGGTAAAAAGCAGCACGGAGAAATCCACCCTCTGAAACTGAGGAACATGGGCAACAGACCCTAGCTCAGGTTGCAACCTTTAAGCAGAAAAGAAAGACACAAGGGCGTGGAGACCCGGGTAAAAAGCAGCACGGAGAAATCCACCCTCTGAAACTGACGAACATGGGCAACAGAGGCTAGCTCAGGTGGCAATCGTTAAGCAAAAGAAACACACAGGGGCGTGGAGACCTGGGCAAAAAGCAGCACTGAGAAATCTACCCTCTGAAACTGACGAAGATGGGCCACAGAGGCTAGCTCAGGTGGCAATCGTTAAGCAAAAGAAACACACAAGGGCGTGGAGACCTGGGGAAAAAGCAACACTGAGAAATCCACCCTCTCAAACTGACGAACATGGGCAACACGGGCTAGCTCAGGTGGCAATTTTTAAGGAAAAATAAAAGGAAGTGCGTGGAGACCTGGGGAAAAAGCAACACGGAGAAATCCACCCTCAGAAACTGAGAAAGAAGCGCAACAAAGGCTAGCTCAGGTGGCAATCGTTAAGCAAAAGAAACACACAAGGGCGTGGAGACCTGGGGAAAAAGCAGCACTGAGAAATGTACCCTCTGAAACTGACGACGATGGGCAACAGAGGCTAGCTCAGGTGGCAATCTTTAAGCAAAAGGGAAACACAAGGGCGTGGAGACCTGGGGAAAAAGCAACACTGAGAATTCTACCCTCTGAAACTGCCGAAGATGGGCAACAGATGCTAGCTTTGGTTCAATATTTGAGCAAAAAAAAAAAAAAAAAACACACACACACACACACACACAAGGGCGTGCAGAACTTGGGAAAGAGCAAGACTGAGAAATCTACCCTCTGAAACTGACAAAGATGGGCAACAGAGACTAGCTCAGGTGGCAATCGTTAAGCAAAAGAAACACACAAGGGCGTGGAGACCTGGGGAAAAAGCAGCACGGAGAAATCCACACTCTGAAACTGACGAAGATGGGCCACAGAGGCTACCTCAGGTGGCAATCATTAAGCAAAAATATAAAATAAAATAAAAAAACTACAATGGCGAGGAGACCCGGTGAAAAAGCAACCCTGAAAAAAGGTACCCGCTGAAACGGAGGAAGCAGGGCAACAGAGCCTAGCTCAGGTGACAATATTTAAGCCAAAAAGAAAGAAAGAAAGAAAGAAAGGTAGGAAGAAAGAAAAGAGCAAGGGAGTGGAGACCTTGGGAAAGAGCGATACTGAAAAATCTAGCCTCTGACTGACAAAGACTGGCAACACACGTTAGCTCAAGTGCCAATCTTGCAAAGAAAACACACACACTCACACACACACACACTGAGGGACTTGGAGACCTGGGGAAAAAGCAACACTGAGAAATCCACCCTCTGAAGCTGACGAAAATGGGCCACAGAGGCTAGCTCAGGTGGCAATCGTTAAGCAAAAGAAACACACAAGGGCGTGGAGACCTGGGGAAAAAGCAACACGGAGAAATCCACCCTCTGAAACTGACGAAGAAGGGCAACAGATGCTAGCTTAGGTTCAATATTTGAGCAAAAAAAAAAAAAAAAAAAAAAAAACCCACACACAAGGGCGTGCAGAACTTGGGAAAGAGCAAGACTGAGAAATCTACCCTCTGAAACTGACAAAGATGGGCCACAGAGGCTAGCTCAGGTGGCAATCGTTAAGCAAAAGAAACACACAAGGGCGTGGAGACCTGGGGAAAAAGCAGCACTGAGAAATGTACCCTCTGAAACTGACGACGATGGGCAACAGAGGCTAGCTCAGGTGGCAATCGTTAAGCAAAAGGAAAACACAAGGGCGTGGAGACCTGGGGAAAAAGCAACACTGAGAAATCCACCCTCTGAAGCTGACGAAAATGGGCAACAGAGGCTACCTCAGGTGGCAATCATTAAGCAAAAAAATAAAATAAAATACAAAACTACAATGGCGAGGAGACCCGGTGAAAAAGCAACCCTGAAAAAAGGTACCCTCTGAAACGGAGGAAGCAGGGCAACAGAGCCTCGCTCAGGTGACAATCTTTAAGCCAAAAAAAAAAAAAGAAAAGAAAAGAGCAAGGGAGTGGAGACCTTGGGAAAGAGCGATACTGAAAAATCTAGCCTCTGAAACTGACAAAGATTGGCAACACACGTTAGCTCAAGTGCCAATCTTGCAAAGAAAACACACACACTCACACACACACACAGTGAGGGACTTGGAGACCTGGGGAAAAAGCAACACTGAGAAACCTACCCTCTCAAACTGACGAAGATGGGCAACAGATGCTAGCTTAGGTTCAATATTTGAGCAAAAAAAAAAAAAAAACACACACACACACACAAGGGCGTGCAGAACTTGGGAAAGAGCAAGACTGAGAAATCTACCCTCTGAAACTGTCAAAGATGGGAAACAGAGGCTTAGCTCAGGTGGCAATCTTTAAGCAGAAAAAAAAACAACAACAACAAAAAAAAACCCCACAATGGAGTGGAGACCCGGGGGAAATCAACACTGAAAAATACAAATACAATGGAAGGCCAATAGACAGAGCAGGCACTTTCACCTGGGGAGGAGGAGGTACGCATGGATGACCAATGAGCGCATGAAAAGATGTGAGCTGTTCCCTGGAAAAGCAAGTGAGAAAATTAGAGGGAGACATTGTGGGGACACATGGGTGAGACTGGCTTCTTCCAAATACAGGAACAGGATCAAACTGCTAGTGAGGTCGCGGAGAAGCCAAGTCAGTCACTCACGCCTCACTGGTGGTGAAGGGAAACGGTATGGCCTCTGTGAAAAATGGCGTGGCGGGTTCCAAAACTCACACGCCGCGGAAACAACCACCGAAAGTGGCAACCTACATAAGCCCTTGGTGTATCTTGCCTCCTAAGAGCGTCTGTATGTAGCTGGAGCCTTGGGTCGTTAAGGCTTCCACAGTGATCTGTGGTGGTGGTGGTGGGGGGCCTTGGGCCTTGGGGGTCTCCGCTGGACCTCCAGGAAGTCAGCTTTTGTGGAGTCCCGTGAGTCCTTCCAGGGAGGGAGGCATCCAACCCGAGGGTGGTCTGGAGGGCCCCACTCCCGCCACTCCCGGGGGCTGGGGCGGGGGGCGGGGTGGGGGCTGCGGCCACGTTCCTGTTCATTCACACAGAATCCGGGGCATGAATGTTCTTAGCAGCTCTGTTCCACACAGACCCACACTGGAAACCACACAGACGTCCTGCAAGTCCCATCCCTTGCTCATGTCGCCGGGGCTCCGGAGGAGGGCCACTCTGTAAAAGCGGCCGCCAGATGGCGCCCAACAACCGGCGCGGAGGGGTCAGCGGGAGGGAACCGGCCAGCGAGAGTGCACAGCCTGAGCCCACCGCCGGGTCAGGTCTCTCTCTGTCTACCTCTGTCTCTGTCTCTCTGTCTCTCTGTCTCTGACTCTGTCTCTCTCTCTCTTTCTCTCTGGGCCCGCTTGGGGCGGCCGGGAGGTCACCACGCGAGGCCCCAGGGTGTCCACCTCGGAGCTCCCAGGCAGCACAGGGCAACCCTGGGCGCAGAAGGAGGTCTTGGAAAATCGGCGGGGAGGGGGGTGGGGTGGGTGGGCTTGCCAGGAAGGGGACAGACTCCCCACGTGACTCCTGGGCCGGGCCGGGGCTGCCGGCTGGCTGACGCGGACAGAGGGTGGAAAAGTCCCCGGAGATGCCACGGGGCAGGCCGGGGCTGCCGGCCCCCGATTCCCGGAGCGGCCCGAGCACTTCCCGGGTCCCGGGAGGACTTAGAAAATCAGGGCGGGGTGGGGGGTGGGGGTCGCTGTCAAACCGAAACCATGCACGTCATCAGAGAAGGACCGTGACGACGGAGGAATTGTCCGCAGTCTGTCAGGAATTGTGTGCAGCCTGTCACTTCCGGCCCAGAGGGTCTTTCTAAGGCAGACGGACAGACGGAGCCCACAAGTCGTAGAGGAAAGGACCGAGCCGCTTGGCCGCTGAAAAGTTTACAAGACAAAACGGGTCTCCCTCCGCACGGGGCCACAGCAAAGCCCAAAGACGACACACGGGGGGAGCATGGGTGCAGATTCACGTGTGGTGATAAGAATATGGATTTCAGCAGGGCTTCCCGTCCTCATCAACAAGCAGAAGCACCCAAATGGTGCGGGTTGGGGGCAGAGACCTCACAGCCATTCCCTCCACAAATCGAGTTCCCCGGGACATCCTCACAGCGCCGTGCTGTGAGTGTGTGTGGGTGTTTAAAATGGGGTAAATGTGGACGTGGAACTGCTCCGTGAAACCAAAATAACAACAGTCGTAGATCTTCTTTGGTCATTTAGAAAATTCTTCCCCCTCCCCCCCCCAGCGGTGCACGTATTTCCCTTCCAAATAAGAAGAACGGGAAAGGAGATGTTAAAGGCAAGCAGAGAGAGGAAAACTGTTGCAAAACAAAAGCTGAGCTCCCGTCCGAGGGAGGCCTCCTCCGTTAGAGGCCTAGGAAATCATTCTGACAAAATGGAGGATCTCTGTCTTTGGTGTCGATTCCCTCAGAGGTCAAGAGAAACCTTTTCCAATGTCTTTATCAGGAGGAGACTAGAAGTTAGAGAAAAGTATCCTTTCGAGAGCGAGAAAAACCAATTCTGATTTTGCATCAGCTTCCCTCCGATCTTGAAACTCATTGACTTGATTCCATTCTGTCGATGGAAATAATCCGGAACCAATCTATCCGTGAAAATCGGGGTGAGTTTATTCTGACCTAAGATGTAAGGACTGTGGCCCGGGGCCTTTCTTCCTGAAGGAAGAAAGGGCGCCCGGGAAGTGGGGTGTACAGAGTGCTTCTAGACCCCCAGAGAGGACGTTTCACATAGGATCGAAAGGTCCCTTGGACGATAGTCGCGACACTGCTCTGTCAGCACAGCGATCGACAGACACTGCTGGGTGGCAGGTCTGTTGTCTGGGCCTGGGTGGTCACAGGTGAGCCGGATGGTCAAAGGTGAGCGCAACCATCCGTTCCTAGCCTAAGGAAAGATGCCTCTCCTTAAGGAAAGGCCCGAGCACGGGGAAGCTGCTCCTTTCCCTTAAGGGCATTGGTTCTTGCCGTAGGAAATGTTTAAAGCAGATCTACGATGCGATGCGTGCTCGACGGCCACGTCAGGCCCTTTTGGAAAAACACTGTCAGGCCGAATTAGGCCGACACCCAATGGCTTCCTCATAGACTCCAATAGATCCTATCGCTCGCCATTTCTATCTGTCCACTCGTTCCAATTTTAGGCCACTTGACCACGAACAGACCTTTTTCTCAGATTTTTTTCCCCGTGATCACCTTTTCACAGACAAAACGATCTTTACTTTTTAGGCCCTCTTGCCTGAAGGCAGCCATCTCACTTTCCTTGAACACAAAGATGTTTCCCATATTCACTTTTAGTGGCTTTTTGTTTTGTTTTGTGTTGTTTTGTTTTGAGGACGATGAGCCCTGAGCTAACTGCTGCCAATCCTCCTCTTTTTGCCGAGGAAGGCTGGCCCTGAGCTAACCTCCGTGCCCATCTTCCTCTACTTCATATGTGGGACGCCTACCACCACGTGGCTCGCCCAGCGGTGCCACGTCCACCCCCGGGATCCGAACCGGCGAACCCCGGGCCGGCGAAGTGGAACAGGCACACTTAACCAGCGTGCCACTGGGCCGGCCTAGTGGCTTTCATCGCATTCGTTAAGTAGAATTTTTAACCCTCACGAACCTTAATTTTGGTGAAAACTAAGAAGTCAGCAATTAGGAACTGTCCTTCCCATGAGCAGTCTGTCGCTTGGCCAATTTCTAAACACTTGGCCACTTTTAGAAACATGGGATTTCATAGGTTTATCTCTTCCTTCGCTTTATTTGATTTCATCTCACTTTAGTTTTTGGGTGAGGAAGATCGGCCCTCACAGAGCTGACGCCTGTTGCCAATCTTCCTCTTCTTTCTGCTTGAGGGAGAGCGGGCCCGAGGTAACACCTGCGCCCCACTTCCTTGATCTTGCGGACGGGATGCCACCACAGCCCGGTGTGAGGAGCGGTGGAGGTCCACGCCCGGGATCTGAACCCGAGGACCCCAGGCTGCCGAAGCTGAGTGCAGGAGCTTAACCACTATGCCGCCGTGCCGCCGTCCCCTGTCAAAGCTTTTAATAAAGCACGAGACGTGTTCCTCGATAGACCCAAACGTCTTTTCGTTTCCGTATCCTCACAAACCCAAAGTAGATAAACTTCTATTTAGCCACTCACGTCTCAGGTTCTATCTTACTCGGAAATGATCTACATCGTCAAGGAAATTGTTTTTGTCTTAAGTTTGGCACCCGAGCTAACGACTGTTGCCAATCTTCCGTTTTTGTTTTTTCCCCCCCCCCGATTTTTCTCCCCAAATCCCCCCCATGACATAGTTGTCTATCTTAGTTGAGGGCCGTTCTAGTGGTGGCATGTGGGACGCCGCCTCCACACGGCCCGACGAGCGGTGCCGTGTCCGTGCCCGGGATCTGAACGGGCAAAACCCTGGGCCGCCGAAGGGGAGCGTGGGAACTTAACCACTCGGCCACGGGGCTGCCCCCGTCCGTGGACTTTTTTATCACCTGATTTCACCTCGCAAAACTTCAAAGCTTCAAGTTATCAGAGAGGTTTGGGAAGTTGTTTCTATTTATTTAATTAATTTATTTTTCGAGGAAGACGAGCCCCGAGCTGACACCTGCTGCCAATTCTCCTCTTTTTGCCCCGGGAGAGTGGTCCCGAGCTAACATCCGTGCCCATCCTCCTCCCGTTGATAGGCGGGACGCCGACCACAGCATGGCTCACCAAGCGGCGCCACGTCCGCACCCTGGATCCGAACCGGCGAACCCCTGGCCGACAAAACGGAACGTGCGAACTTAACTGCTGTACCGCCGGGCTGGCCCTTCGGGAAGTTCTTTTCAGGACACGGGCCATAAACTAGAATCACCGCTACAGGTTTATCGGAGCGACATCAGCGTTCGTGGTGGATTGAGTCGTCCCCTCTGTCTCTCCCCTCCAGGGGACAACCAAAGGGACGTCTATCGACCCACCCACCAAGGATTCCCCCCCCCCGCATGGCACAGCAGGATGCCTGAGAGATCCACGCAGCCCTACAGCGGCAAGTCACATTCGCACGGTCAAAATTCAATGGCAGAGGGGGCTGGCCCCGTGGCCGAGTGGTTAAGTTCGCGCGCTCCGCTGCAGGCGGCCCAGTGTTTCGTGGGTTCGAATCCTGGGCGCGGACATGGCACTGTTCATCAGACCACGCTGAGGCAGCGTCCCACATGCCACAACTAGAAGAACCCACAACGAAGAATACACAACTATGTACCGGGGGGCTTTGGGGAGAAAAAGGAAAAAATAAAATCTTTAAAAAAAAAATTCAATGGCAGAGACAAAACGTTAAGGTCAGCGAGAGGGAAGAGAATAACCGGCCCAGGAGCAACGGTGTGAAGAACATGGAGAAGACGGGTCCTAGACGCCGGGGTCCCCGGAGCAGCGATTTCATCAGAGGCCCGCGAACGTCCACGATCTCCACACCACGTTTATGGCCGACTGCGTGTGTGGGTCCTTTGGAATCGACCAGGCTACCGTCTGGGCCACTTTGGGACATCGTGTCTAGCTGCCCCGAGCGGTGGAGCTGTCGTTCGAGTGTAAGATGGGGCCCGTCCGGGGAGAGCATGGGGACGGGGAAAGGGAGGCCGCGGGAAGTCACAGAGTCTGAGGTGTTCGGGGGAGACCGACTCTTCTAAAGTGGAGGCGGTAGAAGGAGAGCAGCAGGATTTTTGGATTTTTGTTCTCTCTGTTAGGTATCTGGGTCCGGAGGAGAGTGGGGCGGGGGGGGGGGATGGTTGTGATGGTGGTGGTGGTGGTGGGTGTGAGGCTGAGGCAGGGCTGGTGTTTCCTTTCCGGGTCAGGTGAAAGAGCTCCTCCAGTGGAGGTTTTTGGACAAGGGGTCTGGTCTGGCAGGATGGGAGGTTGCGGGTCGAGCCACAGGGGAATCTGTCGTAGCTCAGACTCGGGCCTTTGAAGAAATAGACAGAGAGAGGAGTTTTGCTCTGTCTGTCACCGCAGCCGGCACCTCAGGAGCAACAACAGAAGGCTTCCCGAATGAGTGAAGGGGCAGGAGCCAGCGTGCCCCGTGCCTCTCTCAGCCCTGCGCCGGCAGGGAAGGAAGCAGGCAGGCAGGCAGGCAGGCAGGCAGGCAGGCAGGCCTCAGGGCTACTCCCGTCCTACTGCCCGGTGGTCCCTGTCCCGGCCCCGCCCCCACTCTCCCCCTGACCCTCACCGCTCCCCAGCCCTCTTCTCAGCCAGAGAGGCGATGGGGGGGGGCGGGGCGGTCCCAGAACAAGTTTCCTCTCATCCACCATCATCTTGCCACCCTGACGACTTGGCCCGAGATCCTGCCTAGGCTGTAGCCGTGTGTGGTTTTCCTGTGGACAAGGGGGCCGGTTCACCATTTCGGAGGAAACCCCTAGCCTTCCACTGCCGAGTCGAGTCGGTGGGACTCGCCAGCCTGGGAGGGGGGGGGGGGGGAGGGGAGGTCAGGCCCATTCATTCCGACGGGCCTGGTGTCAGGGCTTCATTCAAGTGCAGGAAGCTCTCTCCCATGGCCTCGGGCTCTTTTCCATTGAACGGCTTTCTTCAATTCCCCCACCCTTAGGCCGCAGTCCGCCAAGGGCCGGGAGGCAGGGAGGGAAGATGTTGGGGCAGGGTGGCTGTCTGAGAAACTCGCCTCGTCTGGGGCAGAAAGAGTGCCCCCCTCCTTTCTCTAACCCTACTAGACTGCTTGAGGATCACGGACGGTTTGGCTCATCGATGAGCCCTGCGTTATGGGCCCGGCAAGCAAACTCCTAACTGGCAACCCGCTGCTCTAGGCGTGTGTGGGTTTTTTGATCATTCACCTTCAAGTTCGCACGACATTGGTCCGTGTCCCCCGCCCCAGCTTCCCATGGGAAATCCTCCGTCTCTTTCCACAGACTCACTGGCGACTTCACACAGCGCCTGCCTCCTCCTCCTCCTCCTCCTCCTCCCCCCCCCTCCTCCTCCGAAGGAAGGGGCTGACCCCATGGCCGAGCGGTTGAGTTTGCACGCTCCGCTTCAGCGGCCCGGGGCTTCAAAGGTTCGGATCCTGGGCTCGGACACGGTACCGCTCATCAAGCCACGCTGAGGTGGCGTCCCACACGGCAGAACCAGAGGGACCCTCAAAGAGAATATACAACTAGGTACTGGGGTGCTCTGGGGAGAAGAAGAAGAAGGAGGAGGAATAAAAAGAAAAGATAAGATTGGCAATGAGCTCGGGTGCCGGTCTTTAAAAAAAAAAAAAAAAAGAGGAAGAAAGATGGACAAACAGGAACGAATCCCACTGACGGCACCTCCAAATGGTGGGGGGTAGGGGGGTGGGGGGGGTGGGGAGTGGCATCATCGGGCCAATGGTGACTCTAAGTCGTGATCCCGCGGTTGTGTTATTTGATATTTTATCGAATCGATTTATTATTTTATTTTTGAGGAAGATGAGCCCTGAGCGAACATCTGCCGCCAATCCTCCTCTGTCGGCCGAGGAAGACTGGCCCTGAGCTGACATCCGTGCCCATCCCCCTCTACTTTCCAGGTGGGACGCCTGCCACAGCGTGTCTCGCCAAGCGGTGCCGGGTCCTGCGCCCGGGATCCGGACCGGCGAACCCGGGGCCGGCGGAGCGGAACGTGCGAACTTCACCGCCGCGCCACCGGGCCGGCCCCCGGAGTTGTTTTAAAAATCCAGTAAGGGGCTGGCCCCGTGGCCGAGTGGTTAAGTTCGCGCGCTCCGCTGCAGGCGGCCCAGTGTTTCGTCGGTTCGGATCCCGGGCGCGGACACGGCACTGCTCATCAAACCACGCTGAGGCGGCGTCCCACATACCACCGCTAGAAGGACCCACAACGAAGAACACACAACTATGTACCGGGGGGGCTTTGGGGAGAAAAAGGAAAGACAAAAAATAAAATCTTCAAAACTCCAATAAAACTTTGAGTGAAGACGACGAGGAGGATGCGAAACGTATCTCACGCCTCCGAGCCGAGCCGTCCGTTTAGGAAGGGGGACGAGGACCCTTTGTAAGCGATGTCCCTTTTTAAGCACCATTCTAAACCACAGAACAGAACTCCCTCTCCTCGACCCGGAGCGACCCGGAGCGAGGAGGTTCCTGGGTGTGTCAGAGAGGGCCACGTCCTCTGCAGCACGAACGAACCGCCAGGGTTCGGCCACGGGAAAGAATTTCTTCCTCTCCAGGCGGACTAAAAGTCGCCGACGGCAGCGGGCGTAGGTGCTATCCTTCCCGTCCAGGAAAGGCAGGGAGAACTTCAGCCGTGAAGAGAAGGAGGTCTTCCTCACTCCCCGTTTCGGGAGGGCCCCTTTGGCAGGGGAGTTTTGTCTCCTGATTTCAAGTCAGGAAGAAAAGGGAGAGAGAGAGAGAGTGTCCTTCTCGTGCCAGGTCGGTCTGAGGGGGACCTCCTCTGGTTTCCTCCCTTCCCAGGGAAGGCCGTTCGCTCCTTCTTCTAGAAAAAGCTCCCAAAGCACCACCGCCCAGGATGGTTGACCTACGCCCATCGTCCCTCCTTTCCCAATCATTTCTACCGCGACAGAGGGACAGAGGCCCCGGCCCCATCCCCATCCCCACCCCCACCCCCATCGCCTGCCTCCTTGATGGCCAAAGGAGCTGCCTCTGAGAATGGAACGGGGCTTGGAAACCTTCTAGAGGGGTGACTCTCACCTGCCTGCCTGCTGGGAAAAGCACCCACGCTGTCCATCGGACTGCCCTTTTGGGCAAACGTAGGCGTGCCACATAGCGATCGACAGCTATGGCGGGGGGGCGGGGGCGGGGTGGCGTGGTGGTGCCCAGGATCCACGACACGTGACGGCTGCGGAGCACGACAGCCCTAAGACCTTGAGGGAGACGGGGTGGCGCGTGAATCCTTTCGGAACGAGAACGACAGGAAACGCTGACGGGGACGTGTTCTCGTCTCGAGAACACACCAACGCCTCGCACGGTGTCTGACCCGGGGTGCCTCTGACTTTTGTCATCAGAGACGATCCTGTCGACCGCCCCTCACGCTTTGGGGAAAAGGGGAGAGGGACTCGGTAGCACGGGAGAAGCCATCCATCCGCCCTTCCTTTCCGTCTTCACGGCTCCTTCTCGTGGAAAACGAGGAAGCC
Organism: Equus caballus; assembly: GCF_041296265.1. Lineage (NCBI taxonomy): Eukaryota > Metazoa > Chordata > Mammalia > Perissodactyla > Equidae > Equus > Equus caballus. The sequence continues at coordinate 14,013 of NW_027222370.1, read as the reverse complement.
GTCCGGAGGAACGGAACACTGACCCGGGCCAAAGCGTGGCCCAGCCTGAGCCTCCAAAACCTTCTGCTAAGTGAGAGGTGCCAGACATCCAAGGCGACCTACGTTGCGATTCCACACAGAGGAGAGAGCTAGAACGGTCCAACCCTAGAGGGCGACAGCAGATGGCGGCGGCGGCGGCGGCGGCGGCGGCGGCGGCGGCGGCGGTGGTGGTGGTGGTGGTCGTGGTGAGGCAGATCCGGGAGTGGGGCCGTTTTTTCTTTCGGAGGGAGGGGATGGAAACGGAAACCTTCTGGAAATAGATAGCCGTGACGGATGCGCCACCTTGGGGAGAGAGACCCCCGAAGGCCACTGGCTTGTGCCCCGTGGAAAGGATGGATTCGGTGGGATGGGAATTCTACCTCCGTGTAGAGCGTGTGGTAAACCACGAGGTGGGTGGGTGGGTGGATGGCCTCCCTGCCTCGCCTCCACCTAGACGTCCACACACAGAGACCGACGAGGGAGGGAGGGAGGGAGGGAGGGAGGGAGAGAGACAAGATGGACAGAGGCCGAGGCCGAGGCCGAGGCCGAGGCAGTGAGCGAGTAAGTGATCGACCCTGGCCATAGGGATTCCTCAGAGGGCGTCTCTTGGCTCCCCAAACGAAGAATGTGTGTGGAGATCGAGAAAGATCACCGACCTAGGAGAACCAGCAAGACTTCCTCACCCTCCAGAGAGCCGCTGGGCCCCTGCCGTCCCTGCCACCGCCACCCCTACCCCTCGCCTTTGGCAGCGACGCCAACGAAAGGCAGGCAGACGAGTGGGAGAGTCGTGTGGTGGTGTCCCCCAAGGAAGGTGGGTCCATGCCGACGAGCGGTCGTCGGCGTGTGGAAAAGCCAGAGGCGGGCTGACTAGAAGGAGGGCGTCCTGGGGGAAGGGGCCAGGGTGTGAGGGAGAGAGGCCTGTTTCTCTTCCCCTGTTGGTCCCAAGTCAGGGGCCCAAAGGAGGAAAGCTGTCCGTTCCTTTCCGACTCGGACGGTTCGGGCGGGACCGACCGATCCCCGTGGCGGCGCGGTCGGGGCTTTCTGGACCAGAACCCCTCTCTCCGTCGCCTTTCGACCACACACACGCTTTAGAGGCCAAGAGAAAATGGATCGGGTCTCTCTGTCTCTCTCCCTAGAAAACAAGGGCCGGGGGCCGAGCCCGTGGACGAGCGGTCAAGTACGCGCCCCCACCCCGACCCCCGGCTTCGACGGCCCAGGTTTTCACCGGTTCGGATCCTGGGCGCAGCCCCAGACCCAGCATCGCCCTTCAAGCCCACATAGCAGAAACCCGAAAGACCTACCACTGGAACCTACAACTATGGATGGACGGGACGGGACGGGACGGGGCGGGGCGGGGCGGGGCGGGGCGGGGGTGGGGGGGGGCGGCTTTGGGGAGAAGGAAGAAAGAAAAAATAAAAGAAACACAAGGACGGTCATCGCGATAGTTCTTTCCACTTCCATCCATATGTTAACAGGACCCAAGTTTCCCGACCTC
>NW_027222370.1:2500-5000 GCF_041296265.1 Equus caballus | reverse complement strand
CCGCCCCCCGCCACGACCGACCCCCGAAGGAGGGCGGGCGGGCGGGCGGGCGGAGGGACGCGGGCGGGCGGACGGGGGCACGAGCCGGCGGCACGGGCGAGGGGCCCCGCCGGGGAGGAGGGGGGCGGAGCGGGACGCCGCCACGCGCACGGCGGACGCGTCGCGGCGACGCGGGGGAGGAGAGCGCGGAGGGGCGGCGGCGGGCGCGGCGGGGCCGGCGGTCGCCCCCGACCGCCGACCTCCCGCGCGCGTCCCACCGCCTCCCGACACCCGCCCCTCCGCCGCGAGCCGCCACGGCCCGTCGGGCGGCGGACGCGGCGCCCCCCCCCCCCCCCCGGGGCTCGGGGCACGCAGCGCGGCGCGGCCGCGACCCGGGGGAGGGCGCGCGGCGGCGGACGACGCCGCGGCGTCCCGCGGGTCACCGCCGGGGCACGCGTCCCCGGGGCGCGGCCCCGCGCACGCGACTCGGCCTCGGCGCGAGCCACCCCGACGGGGCGAGGCCGGGGAGGGGTCACGGTCCGGGACCCGGGCGCGCCGGGGACCGGCGAGGGGCCGGCCGGACGCACCGGGACAGACCGCCGACGGGGGCGAGCGGCGACCGGACAGGCGGCCCGGACGCGGGCCCCCCGAACACGGCGGCCCCGACCGCGCGCCGCGGGACCCGTCTCGTCCCCGCCCCGGCCACCCCGAGGCCGCGTGCGGCGCGAGGGAGCCCCCGAAGGCACCGTGGCGGCCACGGGCACCTCGGCGCGAGCTCTCGCGTCTGCCTCTCCCTCGACTCGCGGGCGGCGGCCCCCACCCCGGGACCCCGCGGCGCCGCCGCCACCGACCCCCACGCGCCTCCGACGACCGGGCGCCGGGGCGCGTGGGAGGAGGGGCGGCCGCGCGGGGCGGAGGAGGGGCACCGCGTCTGCACTTAGGGGGACGGAGGGCCCGGGGCGGGCCCTGCGAGAGACCCCCAGCCGCGCACCCCGGGGCAGGCGACACCCACCCCGGGGGCGATTGATCGTCAAGCGACGCTCAGACAGGCGTAGCCCCGGGAGGAACCCGGGGCCGCAAGTGCGTTCGAAGTGTCGATGATCAATGTGTCCTGCAATTCACATTAATTCTCGCAGCTAGCTGCGTTCTTCATCGACGCACGAGCCGAGTGATCCACCGCTAAGAGTCGTACGAGTTTGAACGGCGGGGTCCCCCCGCAGGGCGGGGGGAGAGCCCGCCCCTGGCACGGCACATCCCCGGAGGGTGCCTCCGGCCGGCCAGGAAGACACAACGAGACCAGACTCCGTGAGGTCGGAAGGTTGGACGACGGGGCGTCCGGCACGGGCCCCGCGGGGCCGTGCTCGGACACCCCACAGGCGCCCGGGGGCTCCCGCCTCGCCCGAGGACGCGGGGCGCGCACGCGCACGCGACGACACGACGGCCGCCGGGGACGCCCCCTCCCGACGGCCGCCGCGACGGCGGCGCGGCGCCCCCCGGCCCGGCGAGGCGGAGTCTGGGGGAGAAGGGCCAGGCCTCCCGACTCCCCGCGGGCCCGACCGCCCCGACCCAAGGCGGACGGGCGAGGCCCCCCAGGGGTCTTTAAACCTCCGCGCCGGGACGCGCTAGGTACCTGGATGGGGGGGAAGCCAAAGAAACGGACGAGGCGGAGCGGGTAGTGCCGCGCGGCCACCGCCTCGACGCCGCCCGCGCCGCCCGCGGCCACCCGGGGACGGACGCAGGCCTCGGCGCTGCCCGCCCGTGACCGAACCCCGCCGCCGGGCGCCGCCGACCGACGACCCCACTGCGCCCACGGCCCCCTCGACGCCGGGCGGGCCCCCTCGCGTCCGACGCACGCCACCAGACCCGACCCGACTTTCCCCCCCGGGGACCCTCCCCGCACCCGCGTCCCAGGCCCCTCTCGCCACGGAGGGCGAGGGGCTGCGGCGGGAAGCGGGGAGCGAGCGGGCAGGGCGAGGGGGGTGGGCGGACGTGGCCGGCCGGACGCGGGCGCCCGGGGCGCCGAGGGCGGGCAGAGACGCGGAGGCACCATCGGACGGACGACGACGCCGACGGCCGGGGAACGGCCCAGGGCGGGCGACGGGAGGCGGCGGGCGGCGGGCACCCCGCGTGAGCCGAGGCTCCGAGGCCCCCGGGGGACCTGACCCCGGGGACTCCGCGGGGGCTCGCGCCACCACGCCGCCCTTCCCGAGACGCGCCGAGGGCGCCGCCGCCCGCGAGAGCGGGGGACGGACGGCGCCGGAGACGGAGGCGCGGCGCGACAAACTCCGGCCCGCCTCCCGGGAGACCGGAGGGCGCGGGGACGGACGCGCCGGGGGCGGCGGCGCGGAGGACGCGGCGGCCTCGGAACGCCGGGCGGACGGAGGCCGGAAGGGGCTCGTGGGCTCGCCGACATCGAGCCCACTCCCTCCGGACCACCGCCGACCCGGGCCCGAGGCGCGCCCGCGCCTCCCGCGCCTCCGGCCGGGCGCCCGCGCCTCCCGCGCGCCCCCTCCTCCCTCTC
>NW_027222369.1:12500-37500 GCF_041296265.1 Equus caballus | reverse complement strand
GACCAGGCCACGCACCAGGCCGGCCGGCGCTGCATCCTCCCTCCCCCGACCTGACCTGACCTGACCTGACCTGACCTGGACGAACGCCTCCCCATCGCCCGCCCCCGCGAGGCTGATCCGTCCGGCCGGTGAGGAGGCCGCTTGTCGGGCGCCACCGGCTGCCCGGCATCCTCTTATATAGTGTTCGAGGAGGTCGACCAGGTGGCCCGGCCGGGATGGGGGGGGGGTGGGGTGCGGGGGGTGGTGTCCCGGGCGGCGGGGGGCGGGGGGGTAGGAGTGGAGAGGGAAAGGTGGGCGGGGCGAATGCCGGGGGCGGGGGTCGGCGCGGGGCGGGGCGGGGCGGGAGTTGGGGATGGGGGAGGGGCGGGAGGCCGTCTGGACATGGAGGGTCGGAAGAGCGGTGGTGACAATGATTTTCATTATCATTTAGAAAGAAGAACGTGGACTTCTTTAGAGGAGTCCTTTGAATAGCTTCTCCATTTAGTTAACATGCATCCAAATGGAGGTCGGGAAACTTGGGTCCTGTTAACATATGGATGGAAGTGGAAAGAACTATCGCGATGACCGTCCTTGTGTTTCTTTTATTTTTTCTTTCTTCCTTCTCCCCAAAGCCGCCCCCCCCCACCCCCGCCCCGCCCCGCCCCGCCCCGCCCCGTCCCGTCCCGTCCCGTCCATCCATAGTTGTAGGTTCCAGTGGTAGGTCTTTCGGGTTTCTGCTATGTGGGCTTGAAGGGCGATGCTGGGTCTGGGGCTGCGCCCAGGATCCGAACCGGTGAAAACCTGGGCCGTCGAAGCCGGGGGTCGGGGTGGGGGCGCGTACTTGACCGCTCGTCCACGGGCTCGGCCCCCGGCCCTTGTTTTCTAGGGAGAGAGACAGAGAGACCCGATCCATTTTCTCTTGGCCTCTAAAGCGTGTGTGTGGTCGAAAGGCGACGGAGAGAGGGGTTCTGGTCCAGAAAGCCCCGACCGCGCCGCCACGGGGATCGGTCGGTCCCGCCCGAACCGTCCGAGTCGGAAAGGAACGGACAGCTTTCCTCCTTTGGGCCCCTGACTTGGGACCAACAGGGGAAGAGAAACAGGCCTCTCTCCCTCACACCCTGGCCCCTTCCCCCAGGACGCCCTCCTTCTAGTCAGCCCGCCTCTGGCTTTTCCACACGCCGACGACCGCTCGTCGGCATGGACCCACCTTCCTTGGGGGACACCACCACACGACTCTCCCACTCGTCTGCCTGCCTTTCGTTGGCGTCGCTGCCAAAGGCGAGGGGTAGGGGTGGCGGTGGCAGGGACGGCAGGGGCCCAGCGGCTCTCTGGAGGGTGAGGAAGTCTTGCTGGTTCTCCTAGGTCGGTGATCTTTCTCGATCTCCACACACATTCTTCGTTTGGGGAGCCAAGAGACGCCCTCTGAGGAATCCCTATGGCCAGGGTCGATCACTTACTCGCTCACTGCCTCGGCCTCGGCCTCGGCCTCGGCCTCTGTCCATCTTGTCTCTCTCCCTCCCTCCCTCCCTCCCTCCCTCCCTCGTCGGTCTCTGTGTGTGGACGTCTAGGTGGAGGCGAGGCAGGGAGGCCATCCACCCACCCACCCACCTCGTGGTTTACCACACGCTCTACACGGAGGTAGAATTCCCATCCCACCGAATCCATCCTTTCCACGGGGCACAAGCCAGTGGCCTTCGGGGGTCTCTCTCCCCAAGGTGGCGCATCCGTCACGGCTATCTATTTCCAGAAGGTTTCCGTTTCCATCCCCTCCCTCCGAAAGAAAAAACGGCCCCACTCCCGGATCTGCCTCACCACGACCACCACCACCACCACCGCCGCCGCCGCCGCCGCCGCCGCCGCCGCCATCTGCTGTCGCCCTCTAGGGTTGGACCGTTCTAGCTCTCTCCTCTGTGTGGAATCGCAACGTAGGTCGCCTTGGATGTCTGGCACCTCTCACTTAGCAGAAGGTTTTGGAGGCTCAGGCTGGGCCACGCTTTGGCCCGGGTCAGTGTTCCGTTCCTCCGGACGGCTTCCTCGTTTTCCACGAGAAGGAGCCGTGAAGACGGAAAGGAAGGGCGGATGGATGGCTTCTCCCGTGCTACCGAGTCCCTCTCCCCTTTTCCCCAAAGCGTGAGGGGCGGTCGACAGGATCGTCTCTGATGACAAAAGTCAGAGGCACCCCGGGTCAGACACCGTGCGAGGCGTTGGTGTGTTCTCGAGACGAGAACACGTCCCCGTCAGCGTTTCCTGTCGTTCTCGTTCCGAAAGGATTCACGCGCCACCCCGTCTCCCTCAAGGTCTTAGGGCTGTCGTGCTCCGCAGCCGTCACGTGTCGTGGATCCTGGGCACCACCACGCCACCCCGCCCCCGCCCCCCCGCCATAGCTGTCGATCGCTATGTGGCACGCCTACGTTTGCCCAAAAGGGCAGTCCGATGGACAGCGTGGGTGCTTTTCCCAGCAGGCAGGCAGGTGAGAGTCACCCCTCTAGAAGGTTTCCAAGCCCCGTTCCATTCTCAGAGGCAGCTCCTTTGGCCATCAAGGAGGCAGGCGATGGGGGTGGGGGTGGGGATGGGGATGGGGCCGGGGCCTCTGTCCCTCTGTCGCGGTAGAAATGATTGGGAAAGGAGGGACGATGGGCGTAGGTCAACCATCCTGGGCGGTGGTGCTTTGGGAGCTTTTTCTAGAAGAAGGAGCGAACGGCCTTCCCTGGGAAGGGAGGAAACCAGAGGAGGTCCCCCTCAGACCGACCTGGCACGAGAAGGACACTCTCTCTCTCTCTCCCTTTTCTTCCTGACTTGAAATCAGGAGACAAAACTCCCCTGCCAAAGGGGCCCTCCCGAAACGGGGAGTGAGGAAGACCTCCTTCTCTTCACGGCTGAAGTTCTCCCTGCCTTTCCTGGACGGGAAGGATAGCACCTACGCCCGCTGCCGTCGGCGACTTTTAGTCCGCCTGGAGAGGAAGAAATTCTTTCCCGTGGCCGAACCCTGGCGGTTCGTTCGTGCTGCAGAGGACGTGGCCCTCTCTGACACACCCAGGAACCTCCTCGCTCCGGGTCGCTCCGGGTCGAGGAGAGGGAGTTCTGTTCTGTGGTTTAGAATGGTGCTTAAAAAGGGACATCGCTTACAAAGGGTCCTCGTCCCCCTTCCTAAACGGACGGCTCGGCTCGGAGGCGTGAGATACGTTTCGCATCCTCCTCGTCGTCTTCACTCAAAGTTTTATTGGAGTTTTGAAGATTTTATTTTTTGTCTTTCCTTTTTCTCCCCAAAGCCCCCCCGGTACATAGTTGTGTGTTCTTCGTTGTGGGTCCTTCTAGCGGTGGTATGTGGGACGCCGCCTCAGCGTGGTTTGATGAGCAGTGCCGTGTCCGCGCCCGGGATCCGAACCGACGAAACACTGGGCCACCTGCAGCGGAGCGCGCGAACTTAACCACTCGGCCACGGGGCCAGCCCCTTACTGGATTTTTAAAACAACTCCGGGGGCCGGCCCGGTGGCGCGGCGGTGAAGTTCGCACGTTCCGCTCCGCCGGCCCCGGGTTCGCCGGTCCGGATCCCGGGCGCAGGACCCGGCACCGCTTGGCGAGACACGCTGTGGCAGGCGTCCCACCTGGAAAGTAGAGGGGGATGGGCACGGATGTCAGCTCAGGGCCAGTCTTCCTCGGCCGACAGAGGAGGATTGGCGGCAGATGTTCGCTCAGGGCTCATCTTCCTCAAAAATAAAATAATAAATCGATTCGATAAAATATCAAATAACACAACCGCGGGATCACGACTTAGAGTCACCATTGGCCCGATGATGCCACTCCCCACCCCCCCCACCCCCCTACCCCCCACCATTTGGAGGTGCCGTCAGTGGGATTCATTCCTGTTTGTCCATCTTTCTTCCTCTTTTTTTTTTTTTTTTTAAAGACCGGCACCCGAGCTCATTGCCAATCTTATCTTTTCTTTTTATTCCTCCTCCTTCTTCTTCTTCTCCCCAGAGCACCCCAGTACCTAGTTGTATATTCTCTTTGAGGGTCCCTCTGGTTCTGCCGTGTGGGACGCCACCTCAGCGTGGCTTGATGAGCGGTACCGTGTCCGAGCCCAGGATCCGAACCTTTGAAGCCCCGGGCCGCTGAAGCGGAGCGTGCAAACTCAACCGCTCGGCCATGGGGTCAGCCCCTTCCTTCGGAGGAGGAGGGGGGGGGAGGAGGAGGAGGAGGAGGAGGAGGCAGGCGCTGTGTGAAGTCGCCAGTGAGTCTGTGGAAAGAGACGGAGGATTTCCCATGGGAAGCTGGGGCGGGGGACACGGACCAATGTCGTGCGAACTTGAAGGTGAATGATCAAAAAACCCACACACGCCTAGAGCAGCGGGTTGCCAGTTAGGAGTTTGCTTGCCGGGCCCATAACGCAGGGCTCATCGATGAGCCAAACCGTCCGTGATCCTCAAGCAGTCTAGTAGGGTTAGAGAAAGGAGGGGGGCACTCTTTCTGCCCCAGACGAGGCGAGTTTCTCAGACAGCCACCCTGCCCCAACATCTTCCCTCCCTGCCTCCCGGCCCTTGGCGGACTGCGGCCTAAGGGTGGGGGAATTGAAGAAAGCCGTTCAATGGAAAAGAGCCCGAGGCCATGGGAGAGAGCTTCCTGCACTTGAATGAAGCCCTGACACCAGGCCCGTCGGAATGAATGGGCCTGACCTCCCCTCCCCCCCCTCCCCCCTCCCAGGCTGGCGAGTCCCACCGACTCGACTCGGCAGTGGAAGGCTAGGGGTTTCCTCCGAAATGGTGAACCGGCCCCCTTGTCCACAGGAAAACCACACACGGCTACAGCCTAGGCAGGATCTCGGGCCAAGTCGTCAGGGTGGCAAGATGATGGTGGATGAGAGGAAACTTGTTCTGGGACCGCCCCGCCCCCCCCCATCGCCTCTCTGGCTGAGAAGAGGGCTGGGGAGCGGTGAGGGTCAGGGGGAGAGTGGGGGCGGGGCCGGGACAGGGACCACCGGGCAGTAGGACGGGAGTAGCCCTGAGGCCTGCCTGCCTGCCTGCCTGCCTGCCTGCCTGCCTGCTTCCTTCCCTGCCGGCGCAGGGCTGAGAGAGGCACGGGGCACGCTGGCTCCTGCCCCTTCACTCATTCGGGAAGCCTTCTGTTGTTGCTCCTGAGGTGCCGGCTGCGGTGACAGACAGAGCAAAACTCCTCTCTCTGTCTATTTCTTCAAAGGCCCGAGTCTGAGCTACGACAGATTCCCCTGTGGCTCGACCCGCAACCTCCCATCCTGCCAGACCAGACCCCTTGTCCAAAAACCTCCACTGGAGGAGCTCTTTCACCTGACCCGGAAAGGAAACACCAGCCCTGCCTCAGCCTCACACCCACCACCACCACCACCATCACAACCATCCCCCCCCCCCGCCCCACTCTCCTCCGGACCCAGATACCTAACAGAGAGAACAAAAATCCAAAAATCCTGCTGCTCTCCTTCTACCGCCTCCACTTTAGAAGAGTCGGTCTCCCCCGAACACCTCAGACTCTGTGACTTCCCGCGGCCTCCCTTTCCCCGTCCCCATGCTCTCCCCGGACGGGCCCCATCTTACACTCGAACGACAGCTCCACCGCTCGGGGCAGCTAGACACGATGTCCCAAAGTGGCCCAGACGGTAGCCTGGTCGATTCCAAAGGACCCACACACGCAGTCGGCCATAAACGTGGTGTGGAGATCGTGGACGTTCGCGGGCCTCTGATGAAATCGCTGCTCCGGGGACCCCGGCGTCTAGGACCCGTCTTCTCCATGTTCTTCACACCGTTGCTCCTGGGCCGGTTATTCTCTTCCCTCTCGCTGACCTTAACGTTTTGTCTCTGCCATTGAATTTTTTTTTTAAAGATTTTATTTTTTCCTTTTTCTCCCCAAAGCCCCCCGGTACATAGTTGTGTATTCTTCGTTGTGGGTTCTTCTAGTTGTGGCATGTGGGACGCTGCCTCAGCGTGGTCTGATGAACAGTGCCATGTCCGCGCCCAGGATTCGAACCCACGAAACACTGGGCCGCCTGCAGCGGAGCGCGCGAACTTAACCACTCGGCCACGGGGCCAGCCCCCTCTGCCATTGAATTTTGACCGTGCGAATGTGACTTGCCGCTGTAGGGCTGCGTGGATCTCTCAGGCATCCTGCTGTGCCATGCGGGGGGGGGGAATCCTTGGTGGGTGGGTCGATAGACGTCCCTTTGGTTGTCCCCTGGAGGGGAGAGACAGAGGGGACGACTCAATCCACCACGAACGCTGATGTCGCTCCGATAAACCTGTAGCGGTGATTCTAGTTTATGGCCCGTGTCCTGAAAAGAACTTCCCGAAGGGCCAGCCCGGCGGTACAGCAGTTAAGTTCGCACGTTCCGTTTTGTCGGCCAGGGGTTCGCCGGTTCGGATCCAGGGTGCGGACGTGGCGCCGCTTGGTGAGCCATGCTGTGGTCGGCGTCCCGCCTATCAACGGGAGGAGGATGGGCACGGATGTTAGCTCGGGACCACTCTCCCGGGGCAAAAAGAGGAGAATTGGCAGCAGGTGTCAGCTCGGGGCTCGTCTTCCTCGAAAAATAAATTAATTAAATAAATAGAAACAACTTCCCAAACCTCTCTGATAACTTGAAGCTTTGAAGTTTTGCGAGGTGAAATCAGGTGATAAAAAAGTCCACGGACGGGGGCAGCCCCGTGGCCGAGTGGTTAAGTTCCCACGCTCCCCTTCGGCGGCCCAGGGTTTTGCCCGTTCAGATCCCGGGCACGGACACGGCACCGCTCGTCGGGCCGTGTGGAGGCGGCGTCCCACATGCCACCACTAGAACGGCCCTCAACTAAGATAGACAACTATGTCATGGGGGGGATTTGGGGAGAAAAATCGGGGGGGGGGAAAAAACAAAAACGGAAGATTGGCAACAGTCGTTAGCTCGGGTGCCAAACTTAAGACAAAAACAATTTCCTTGACGATGTAGATCATTTCCGAGTAAGATAGAACCTGAGACGTGAGTGGCTAAATAGAAGTTTATCTACTTTGGGTTTGTGAGGATACGGAAACGAAAAGACGTTTGGGTCTATCGAGGAACACGTCTCGTGCTTTATTAAAAGCTTTGACAGGGGACGGCGGCACGGCGGCATAGTGGTTAAGCTCCTGCACTCAGCTTCGGCAGCCTGGGGTCCTCGGGTTCAGATCCCGGGCGTGGACCTCCACCGCTCCTCACACCGGGCTGTGGTGGCATCCCGTCCGCAAGATCAAGGAAGTGGGGCGCAGGTGTTACCTCGGGCCCGCTCTCCCTCAAGCAGAAAGAAGAGGAAGATTGGCAACAGGCGTCAGCTCTGTGAGGGCCGATCTTCCTCACCCAAAAACTAAAGTGAGATGAAATCAAATAAAGCGAAGGAAGAGATAAACCTATGAAATCCCATGTTTCTAAAAGTGGCCAAGTGTTTAGAAATTGGCCAAGCGACAGACTGCTCATGGGAAGGACAGTTCCTAATTGCTGACTTCTTAGTTTTCACCAAAATTAAGGTTCGTGAGGGTTAAAAATTCTACTTAACGAATGCGATGAAAGCCACTAGGCCGGCCCAGTGGCACGCTGGTTAAGTGTGCCTGTTCCACTTCGCCGGCCCGGGGTTCGCCGGTTCGGATCCCGGGGGTGGACGTGGCACCGCTGGGCGAGCCACGTGGTGGTAGGCGTCCCACATATGAAGTAGAGGAAGATGGGCACGGAGGTTAGCTCAGGGCCAGCCTTCCTCGGCAAAAAGAGGAGGATTGGCAGCAGTTAGCTCAGGGCTCATCGTCCTCAAAACAAAACAACACAAAACAAAACAAAAAGCCACTAAAAGTGAATATGGGAAACATCTTTGTGTTCAAGGAAAGTGAGATGGCTGCCTTCAGGCAAGAGGGCCTAAAAAGTAAAGATCGTTTTGTCTGTGAAAAGGTGATCACGGGGAAAAAAATCTGAGAAAAAGGTCTGTTCGTGGTCAAGTGGCCTAAAATTGGAACGAGTGGACAGATAGAAATGGCGAGCGATAGGATCTATTGGAGTCTATGAGGAAGCCATTGGGTGTCGGCCTAATTCGGCCTGACAGTGTTTTTCCAAAAGGGCCTGACGTGGCCGTCGAGCACGCATCGCATCGTAGATCTGCTTTAAACATTTCCTACGGCAAGAACCAATGCCCTTAAGGGAAAGGAGCAGCTTCCCCGTGCTCGGGCCTTTCCTTAAGGAGAGGCATCTTTCCTTAGGCTAGGAACGGATGGTTGCGCTCACCTTTGACCATCCGGCTCACCTGTGACCACCCAGGCCCAGACAACAGACCTGCCACCCAGCAGTGTCTGTCGATCGCTGTGCTGACAGAGCAGTGTCGCGACTATCGTCCAAGGGACCTTTCGATCCTATGTGAAACGTCCTCTCTGGGGGTCTAGAAGCACTCTGTACACCCCACTTCCCGGGCGCCCTTTCTTCCTTCAGGAAGAAAGGCCCCGGGCCACAGTCCTTACATCTTAGGTCAGAATAAACTCACCCCGATTTTCACGGATAGATTGGTTCCGGATTATTTCCATCGACAGAATGGAATCAAGTCAATGAGTTTCAAGATCGGAGGGAAGCTGATGCAAAATCAGAATTGGTTTTTCTCGCTCTCGAAAGGATACTTTTCTCTAACTTCTAGTCTCCTCCTGATAAAGACATTGGAAAAGGTTTCTCTTGACCTCTGAGGGAATCGACACCAAAGACAGAGATCCTCCATTTTGTCAGAATGATTTCCTAGGCCTCTAACGGAGGAGGCCTCCCTCGGACGGGAGCTCAGCTTTTGTTTTGCAACAGTTTTCCTCTCTCTGCTTGCCTTTAACATCTCCTTTCCCGTTCTTCTTATTTGGAAGGGAAATACGTGCACCGCTGGGGGGGGGAGGGGGAAGAATTTTCTAAATGACCAAAGAAGATCTACGACTGTTGTTATTTTGGTTTCACGGAGCAGTTCCACGTCCACATTTACCCCATTTTAAACACCCACACACACTCACAGCACGGCGCTGTGAGGATGTCCCGGGGAACTCGATTTGTGGAGGGAATGGCTGTGAGGTCTCTGCCCCCAACCCGCACCATTTGGGTGCTTCTGCTTGTTGATGAGGACGGGAAGCCCTGCTGAAATCCATATTCTTATCACCACACGTGAATCTGCACCCATGCTCCCCCCGTGTGTCGTCTTTGGGCTTTGCTGTGGCCCCGTGCGGAGGGAGACCCGTTTTGTCTTGTAAACTTTTCAGCGGCCAAGCGGCTCGGTCCTTTCCTCTACGACTTGTGGGCTCCGTCTGTCCGTCTGCCTTAGAAAGACCCTCTGGGCCGGAAGTGACAGGCTGCACACAATTCCTGACAGACTGCGGACAATTCCTCCGTCGTCACGGTCCTTCTCTGATGACGTGCATGGTTTCGGTTTGACAGCGACCCCCACCCCCCACCCCGCCCTGATTTTCTAAGTCCTCCCGGGACCCGGGAAGTGCTCGGGCCGCTCCGGGAATCGGGGGCCGGCAGCCCCGGCCTGCCCCGTGGCATCTCCGGGGACTTTTCCACCCTCTGTCCGCGTCAGCCAGCCGGCAGCCCCGGCCCGGCCCAGGAGTCACGTGGGGAGTCTGTCCCCTTCCTGGCAAGCCCACCCACCCCACCCCCCTCCCCGCCGATTTTCCAAGACCTCCTTCTGCGCCCAGGGTTGCCCTGTGCTGCCTGGGAGCTCCGAGGTGGACACCCTGGGGCCTCGCGTGGTGACCTCCCGGCCGCCCCAAGCGGGCCCAGAGAGAAAGAGAGAGAGAGACAGAGTCAGAGACAGAGAGACAGAGAGACAGAGACAGAGGTAGACAGAGAGAGACCTGACCCGGCGGTGGGCTCAGGCTGTGCACTCTCGCTGGCCGGTTCCCTCCCGCTGACCCCTCCGCGCCGGTTGTTGGGCGCCATCTGGCGGCCGCTTTTACAGAGTGGCCCTCCTCCGGAGCCCCGGCGACATGAGCAAGGGATGGGACTTGCAGGACGTCTGTGTGGTTTCCAGTGTGGGTCTGTGTGGAACAGAGCTGCTAAGAACATTCATGCCCCGGATTCTGTGTGAATGAACAGGAACGTGGCCGCAGCCCCCACCCCGCCCCCCGCCCCAGCCCCCGGGAGTGGCGGGAGTGGGGCCCTCCAGACCACCCTCGGGTTGGATGCCTCCCTCCCTGGAAGGACTCACGGGACTCCACAAAAGCTGACTTCCTGGAGGTCCAGCGGAGACCCCCAAGGCCCAAGGCCCCCCACCACCACCACCACAGATCACTGTGGAAGCCTTAACGACCCAAGGCTCCAGCTACATACAGACGCTCTTAGGAGGCAAGATACACCAAGGGCTTATGTAGGTTGCCACTTTCGGTGGTTGTTTCCGCGGCGTGTGAGTTTTGGAACCCGCCACGCCATTTTTCACAGAGGCCATACCGTTTCCCTTCACCACCAGTGAGGCGTGAGTGACTGACTTGGCTTCTCCGCGACCTCACTAGCAGTTTGATCCTGTTCCTGTATTTGGAAGAAGCCAGTCTCACCCATGTGTCCCCACAATGTCTCCCTCTAATTTTCTCACTTGCTTTTCCAGGGAACAGCTCACATCTTTTCATGCGCTCATTGGTCATCCATGCGTACCTCCTCCTCCCCAGGTGAAAGTGCCTGCTCTGTCTATTGGCCTTCCATTGTATTTGTATTTTTCAGTGTTGATTTCCCCCGGGTCTCCACTCCATTGTGGGGTTTTTTTTTGTTGTTGTTGTTTTTTTTTCTGCTTAAAGATTGCCACCTGAGCTAAGCCTCTGTTTCCCATCTTTGTCAGTTTCAGAGGGTAGATTTCTCAGTCTTGCTCTTTCCCAAGTTCTGCACGCCCTTGTGTGTGTGTGTGTGTTTTTTTTTTTTTTTTGCTCAAATATTGAACCTAAGCTAGCATCTGTTGCCCATCTTCGTCAGTTTGAGAGGGTAGGTTTCTCAGTGTTGCTTTTTCCCCAGGTCTCCAAGTCCCTCACTGTGTGTGTGTGTGAGTGTGTGTGTTTTCTTTGCAAGATTGGCACTTGAGCTAACGTGTGTTGCCAATCTTTGTCAGTTTCAGAGGCTAGATTTTTCAGTATCGCTCTTTCCCAAGGTCTCCACTCCCTTGCTCTTTTCTTTTCTTTTTTTTTTTTTGGCTTAAAGATTGTCACCTGAGCGAGGCTCTGTTGCCCTGCTTCCTCCGTTTCAGAGGGTACCTTTTTTCAGGGTTGCTTTTTCACCGGGTCTCCTCGCCATTGTAGTTTTGTATTTTATTTTATTTTTTTGCTTAATGATTGCCACCTGAGGTAGCCTCTGTTGCCCATTTTCGTCAGCTTCAGAGGGTGGATTTCTCAGTGTTGCTTTTTCCCCAGGTCTCCACGCCCTTGTGTTTTCCTTTTGCTTAACGATTGCCACCTGAGCTAGCCTCTGTTGCCCATCGTCGTCAGTTTCAGAGGGTACATTTCTCAGTGCTGCTTTTTCCCCAGGTCTCCACGCCCTTGTGTGTTTCTTTTGCTTAACGATTGCCACCTGAGCTAGCCTCTGTGGCCCATCTTTGTCAGTTTCAGAGGGTAGATTTCTCAGTCTTGCTCTTTCCCAAGTTCTGCACGCCCTTGTGTGTGGGTTTTTTTTTTTTTTTTTTTTTTGCTCAAATATTGAACCTAAGCTAGCATCTGTTGCCCTTCTTCGTCAGTTTCAGAGGGTGGATTTCTCCGTGTTGCTTTTTCCCCAGGTCTCCACGCCCTTGTGTGTTTCTTTTGCTTAACGATTGCCACCTGAGCTAGCCTCTGTGGCCCATTTTCGTCAGCTTCAGAGGGTGGATTTCTCAGTGTTGCTTTTTCCCCAGGTCTCCAAGTCCCTCAGTGTGTGTGTGTGTGAGTGTGTGTGTTTTCTTTGCAAGATTGGCACTTGAGCTAACGTGTGTTGCCAGTCTTTGTCAGTCAGAGGCTAGATTTTTCAGTATCGCTCTTTCCCAAGGTCTCCACTCCCTTGCTCTTTTCTTTCTTCCTACCTTTCTTTCTTTCTTTCTTTCTTTTTGGCTTAAATATTGTCACCTGAGCTAGGCTCTGTTGCCCTGCTTCCTCCGTTTCAGCGGGTACCTTTTTTCAGGGTTGCTTTTTCACCGGGTCTCCTCGCCATTGTAGTTTTTTTATTTTATTTTATATTTTTGCTTAATGATTGCCACCTGAGGTAGCCTCTGTGGCCCATCTTCGTCAGTTTCAGAGTGTGGATTTCTCCGTGCTGCTTTTTCCCCAGGTCTCCACGCCCTTGTGTGTTTCTTTTGCTTAACGATTGCCACCTGAGCTAGTCTCTGTTGCCCATCTTTGTCAGTTTCAGAGGGTAGATTTCTCAGTCTTGCTCTTTCCCAAGTTCTGCACGCCCTTGTGTGTGTGTGTGTGTGTGTGTTTTTTTTTTTTTTTTTTTGCTCAAATATTGAACCAAAGCTAGCATCTGTTGCCCATCTTCGGCAGTTTCAGAGGGTAGAATTCTCAGTGTTGCTTTTTCCCCAGGTCTCCACGCCCTTGTGTTTCCCTTTTGCTTAAAGATTGCCACCTGAGCTAGCCTCTGTTGCCCATCGTCGTCAGTTTCAGAGGGTACATTTCTCAGTGCTGCTTTTTCCCCAGGTCTCCACGCCCTTGTGTGTTTCTTTTGCTTAACGATTGCCACCTGAGCTAGCCTTTGTTGCGCTTCTTTCTCAGTTTCTGAGGGTGGATTTCTCCGTGTTGCTTTTTCCCCAGGTCTCCACGCACTTCCTTTTATTTTTCCTTAAAAATTGCCACCTGAGCTAGCCCGTGTTGCCCATGTTCGTCAGTTTGAGAGGGTGGATTTCTCAGTGTTGCTTTTTCCCCAGGTCTCCACGCCCTTGTGTGTTTCTTTTGCTTAACGATTGCCACCTGAGCTAGCCTCTGTGGCCCATCTTCGTCAGTTTCAGAGGGTAGATTTCTCAGTGCTGCTTTTTGCCCAGGTCTCCACGCCCCTGTGTGTTTCTTTTGCTTAACGATTGCCACCTGAGCTAGCCTCTGTTGCCCATGTTCGTCAGTTTCAGAGGGTGGATTTCTCCGTGCTGCTTTTTACCCGGGTCTCCACGCCCTTGTGTCTTTCTTTTCTGCTTAAAGGTTGCAACCTGAGCTAGGGTCTGTTGCCCATGTTCCTCAGTTTCAGAGGGTGGATTTCTCCGTGCTGCTTTTTACCCGGGTCTCCACGCCCTTGTGTGTTTCTTTTGCTTAACGATTGCCACCTGAGCTAGCCTCTGTGGCCCATTTTCGTCAGCTTCAGAGGGTGGATTTCTCAGTGTTGCTTTTTCCCCAGATCTCCACGTCCCTCAGTGTGTGTGTGTGTGAGTGTGTGTGTTTTCTTTGCAAGATTGGCACTTGAGCTAACGTGTGTTGCCAGTCTTTGTCAGTCAGAGGCTAGATTTTTCAGTATTGCTCTTTCCCAAGGTCTCCACTCCCTTGCTCTTTTCTTTCTTTCTTTCTTTCTTTCTTTCTTTCTTTCTTTCTTTCTTTCTTTCTTTCTTTCTTTCTTTTTGGCTTAAATATTGTCACCTGAGCGAGGCTCTGTTGCCCTGCTTCCTCCGTTTCAGAGGGTACCTTTTTTCAGGGTTGCTTTTTCACCGGGTCTCCTCGCCATTGTAGTTTTGTATTTTATTTTATTTTTTTGCTTAATGATTGCCACCTGAGGTAGCCTCTGTTGCCCATTTTCGTCAGCTTCAGAGGGTGGATTTCTCAGTGTTGCTTTTTCCCCAGGTCTCCACGCCCTTGTGTTTTCCTTTTGCTTAACGATTGCCACCTGAGCTAGCCTCTGTTGCCCATCGTCGTCAGTTTCAGAGGGTACATTTCTCAGTGCTGCTTTTTCCCCAGGTCTCCACGCCCTTGTGTGTTTCTTTTGCTTAACGATTGCCACCTGAGCTAGCCTCTGTGGCCCATCTTTGTCAGTTTCAGAGGGTAGATTTCTCAGTCTTGCTCTTTCCCAAGTTCTGCACGCCCTTGTGTGTGGGTTTTTTTTTTTTTTTTTTTTTTTTTGCTCAAATATTGAACCTAAGCTAGCATCTGTTGCCCTTCTTCGTCAGTTTCAGAGGGTGGATTTCTCCGTGTTGCTTTTTCCCCAGGTCTCCACGCCCTTGTGTGTTTCTTTTGCTTAACGATTGCCACCTGAGCTAGCCTCTGTGGCCCATTTTCGTCAGCTTCAGAGGGTGGATTTCTCAGTGTTGCTTTTTCCCCAGGTCTCCAAGTCCCTCAGTGTGTGTGTGTGTGAGTGTGTGTGTTTTCTTTGCAAGATTGGCACTTGAGCTAACGTGTGTTGCCAGTCTTTGTCAGTCAGAGGCTAGATTTTTCAGTATCGCTCTTTCCCAAGGTCTCCACTCCCTTGCTCTTTTCTTTCTTCCTACCTTTCTTTCTTTCTTTCTTTCTTTTTGGCTTAAATATTGTCACCTGAGCTAGGCTCTGTTGCCCTGCTTCCTCCGTTTCAGCGGGTACCTTTTTTCAGGGTTGCTTTTTCACCGGGTCTCCTCGCCATTGTAGTTTTTTTATTTTATTTTATATTTTTGCTTAATGATTGCCACCTGAGGTAGCCTCTGTGGCCCATCTTCGTCAGTTTCAGAGTGTGGATTTCTCCGTGCTGCTTTTTCCCCAGGTCTCCACGCCCTTGTGTGTTTCTTTTGCTTAACGATTGCCACCTGAGCTAGTCTCTGTTGCCCATCTTTGTCAGTTTCAGAGGGTAGATTTCTCAGTCTTGCTCTTTCCCAAGTTCTGCACGCCCTTGTGTGTGTGTGTGTGTGTGTTTTTTTTTTTTTTTTTTTGCTCAAATATTGAACCAAAGCTAGCATCTGTTGCCCATCTTCGGCAGTTTCAGAGGGTAGAATTCTCAGTGTTGCTTTTTCCCCAGGTCTCCACGCCCTTGTGTTTCCCTTTTGCTTAAAGATTGCCACCTGAGCTAGCCTCTGTTGCCCATCGTCGTCAGTTTCAGAGGGTACATTTCTCAGTGCTGCTTTTTCCCCAGGTCTCCACGCCCTTGTGTGTTTCTTTTGCTTAACGATTGCCACCTGAGCTAGCCTTTGTTGCGCTTCTTTCTCAGTTTCTGAGGGTGGATTTCTCCGTGTTGCTTTTTCCCCAGGTCTCCACGCACTTCCTTTTATTTTTCCTTAAAAATTGCCACCTGAGCTAGCCCGTGTTGCCCATGTTCGTCAGTTTGAGAGGGTGGATTTCTCAGTGTTGCTTTTTCCCCAGGTCTCCACGCCCTTGTGTGTTTCTTTTGCTTAACGATTGCCACCTGAGCTAGCCTCTGTGGCCCATCTTCGTCAGTTTCAGAGGGTAGATTTCTCAGTGCTGCTTTTTGCCCAGGTCTCCACGCCCCTGTGTGTTTCTTTTGCTTAACGATTGCCACCTGAGCTAGCCTCTGTTGCCCATGTTCGTCAGTTTCAGAGGGTGGATTTCTCCGTGCTGCTTTTTACCCGGGTCTCCACGCCCTTGTGTCTTTCTTTTCTGCTTAAAGGTTGCAACCTGAGCTAGGGTCTGTTGCCCATGTTCCTCAGTTTCAGAGGGTGGATTTCTCCGTGCTGCTTTTTACCCGGGTCTCCACGCCCTTGTGTGTTTCTTTTGCTTAACGATTGCCACCTGAGCTAGCCTCTGTGGCCCATTTTCGTCAGCTTCAGAGGGTGGATTTCTCAGTGTTGCTTTTTCCCCAGATCTCCACGTCCCTCAGTGTGTGTGTGTGTGAGTGTGTGTGTTTTCTTTGCAAGATTGGCACTTGAGCTAACGTGTGTTGCCAGTCTTTGTCAGTCAGAGGCTAGATTTTTCAGTATTGCTCTTTCCCAAGGTCTCCACTCCCTTGCTCTTTTCTTTCTTTCTTTCTTTCTTTCTTTCTTTCTTTCTTTCTTTCTTTCTTTCTTTCTCTTTTTGGCTTAAATATTGTCACCTGAGCGAGGCTCTGTTGCCCTGCTTCCTCCGTTTCAGAGGGTACCTTTTTTCAGGGTTGCTTTTTCACCGGGTCTCCTCGCCATTGTAGTTTTGTATTTTATTTTATTTTTTTGCTTAATGATTGCCACCTGAGGTAGCCTCTGTTGCCCATTTTCGTCAGCTTCAGAGGGTGGATTTCTCAGTGTTGCTTTTTCCCCAGGTCTCCACGCCCTTGTGTTTTCCTTTTGCTTAACGATTGCCACCTGAGCTAGCCTCTGTTGCCCATCGTCGTCAGTTTCAGAGGGTACATTTCTCAGTGCTGCTTTTTCCCCAGGTCTCCACGCCCTTGTGTGTTTCTTTTGCTTAACGATTGCCACCTGAGCTAGCCTCTGTGGCCCATCTTTGTCAGTTTCAGAGGGTAGATTTCTCAGTCTTGCTCTTTCCCAAGTTCTGCACGCCCTTGTGTGTGGGTTTTTTTTTTTTTTTTTTTTTGCTCAAATATTGAACCTAAGCTAGCATCTGTTGCCCTTCTTCGTCAGTTTCAGAGGGTGGATTTCTCCGTGTTGCTTTTTCCCCAGGTCTCCACGCCCTTGTGTGTTTCTTTTGCTTAACGATTGCCACCTGAGCTAGCCTCTGTGGCCCATTTTCGTCAGCTTCAGAGGGTGGATTTCTCAGTGTTGCTTTTTCCCCAGGTCTCCAAGTCCCTCAGTGTGTGTGTGTGTGAGTGTGTGTGTTTTCTTTGCAAGATTGGCACTTGAGCTAACGTGTGTTGCCAGTCTTTGTCAGTCAGAGGCTAGATTTTTCAGTATCGCTCTTTCCCAAGGTCTCCACTCCCTTGCTCTTTTCTTTCTTCCTACCTTTCTTTCTTTCTTTCTTTCTTTTTGGCTTAAATATTGTCACCTGAGCTAGGCTCTGTTGCCCTGCTTCCTCCGTTTCAGCGGGTACCTTTTTTCAGGGTTGCTTTTTCACCGGGTCTCCTCGCCATTGTAGTTTTTTTATTTTATTTTATATTTTTGCTTAATGATTGCCACCTGAGGTAGCCTCTGTGGCCCATCTTCGTCAGTTTCAGAGTGTGGATTTCTCCGTGCTGCTTTTTCCCCAGGTCTCCACGCCCTTGTGTGTTTCTTTTGCTTAACGATTGCCACCTGAGCTAGTCTCTGTTGCCCATCTTTGTCAGTTTCAGAGGGTAGATTTCTCAGTCTTGCTCTTTCCCAAGTTCTGCACGCCCTTGTGTGTGTGTGTGTGTGTTTTTTTTTTTTTTTTTTTTTGCTCAAATATTGAACCAAAGCTAGCATCTGTTGCCCATCTTCGGCAGTTTCAGAGGGTAGAATTCTCAGTGTTGCTTTTTCCCCAGGTCTCCACGCCCTTGTGTTTCCCTTTTGCTTAAAGATTGCCACCTGAGCTAGCCTCTGTTGCCCATCGTCGTCAGTTTCAGAGGGTACATTTCTCAGTGCTGCTTTTTCCCCAGGTCTCCACGCCCTTGTGTGTTTCTTTTGCTTAACGATTGCCACCTGAGCTAGCCTTTGTTGCGCTTCTTTCTCAGTTTCTGAGGGTGGATTTCTCCGTGTTGCTTTTTCCCCAGGTCTCCACGCACTTCCTTTTATTTTTCCTTAAAAATTGCCACCTGAGCTAGCCCGTGTTGCCCATGTTCGTCAGTTTGAGAGGGTGGATTTCTCAGTGTTGCTTTTTCCCCAGGTCTCCACGCCCTTGTGTGTTTCTTTTGCTTAACGATTGCCACCTGAGCTAGCCTCTGTGGCCCATCTTCGTCAGTTTCAGAGGGTAGATTTCTCAGTGCTGCTTTTTGCCCAGGTCTCCACGCCCCTGTGTGTTTCTTTTGCTTAACGATTGCCACCTGAGCTAGCCTCTGTTGCCCATGTTCGTCAGTTTCAGAGGGTGGATTTCTCCGTGCTGCTTTTTACCCGGGTCTCCACGCCCTTGTGTCTTTCTTTTCTGCTTAAAGGTTGCAACCTGAGCTAGGGTCTGTTGCCCATGTTCCTCAGTTTCAGAGGGTGGATTTCTCCGTGCTGCTTTTTACCCGGGTCTCCACGCCCTTGTGTGTTTCTTTTGCTTAACGATTGCCACCTGAGCTAGCCTCTGTGGCCCATTTTCGTCAGCTTCAGAGGGTGGATTTCTCAGTGTTGCTTTTTCCCCAGATCTCCACGTCCCTCAGTGTGTGTGTGTGTGAGTGTGTGTGTTTTCTTTGCAAGATTGGCACTTGAGCTAACGTGTGTTGCCAGTCTTTGTCAGTCAGAGGCTAGATTTTTCAGTATTGCTCTTTCCCAAGGTCTCCACTCCCTTGCTCTTTTCTTTCTTTCTTTCTTTCTTTCTTTCTTTCTTTCTTTCTTTCTTTCTCTTTTTGGCTTAAATATTGTCACCTGAGCGAGGCTCTGTTGCCCTGCTTCCTCCGTTTCAGAGGGTACCTTTTTTCAGGGTTGCTTTTTCACCGGGTCTCCTCGCCATTGTAGTTTTGTATTTTATTTTATTTTTTTGCTTAATGATTGCCACCTGAGGTAGCCTCTGTTGCCCATTTTCGTCAGCTTCAGAGGGTGGATTTCTCAGTGTTGCTTTTTCCCCAGGTCTCCACGCCCTTGTGTTTTCCTTTTGCTTAACGATTGCCACCTGAGCTAGCCTCTGTTGCCCATCGTCGTCAGTTTCAGAGGGTACATTTCTCAGTGCTGCTTTTTCCCCAGGTCTCCACGCCCTTGTGTGTTTCTTTTGCTTAACGATTGCCACCTGAGCTAGCCTCTGTGGCCCATCTTTGTCAGTTTCAGAGGGTAGATTTCTCAGTCTTGCTCTTTCCCAAGTTCTGCACGCCCTTGTGTGTGGGTTTTTTTTTTTTTTTTTTTTTGCTCAAATATTGAACCTAAGCTAGCATCTGTTGCCCTTCTTCGTCAGTTTCAGAGGGTGGATTTCTCCGTGTTGCTTTTTCCCCAGGTCTCCACGCCCTTGTGTGTTTCTTTTGCTTAACGATTGCCACCTGAGCTAGCCTCTGTGGCCCATTTTCGTCAGCTTCAGAGGGTGGATTTCTCAGTGTTGCTTTTTCCCCAGGTCTCCAAGTCCCTCAGTGTGTGTGTGTGTGAGTGTGTGTGTTTTCTTTGCAAGATTGGCACTTGAGCTAACGTGTGTTGCCAGTCTTTGTCAGTCAGAGGCTAGATTTTTCAGTATCGCTCTTTCCCAAGGTCTCCACTCCCTTGCTCTTTTCTTTCTTCCTACCTTTCTTTCTTTCTTTCTTTCTTTTTGGCTTAAATATTGTCACCTGAGCTAGGCTCTGTTGCCCTGCTTCCTCCGTTTCAGCGGGTACCTTTTTTCAGGGTTGCTTTTTCACCGGGTCTCCTCGCCATTGTAGTTTTTTTATTTTATTTTATATTTTTGCTTAATGATTGCCACCTGAGGTAGCCTCTGTGGCCCATCTTCGTCAGTTTCAGAGTGTGGATTTCTCCGTGCTGCTTTTTCCCTAGGTCTCCACGCCCTTGTGTGTTTCTTTTGCTTAACGATTGCCACCTGAGCTAGTCTCTGTTGCCCATCTTTGTCAGTTTCAGAGGGTAGATTTCTCAGTCTTGCTCTTTCCCAAGTTCTGCACGCCCTTGTGTGTGTGTGTGTGTGTGTGTTTTTTTTTTTTTTTTTTTGCTCAAATATTGAACCAAAGCTAGCATCTGTTGCCCATCTTCGGCAGTTTCAGAGGGTAGAATTCTCAGTGTTGCTTTTTCCCCAGGTCTCCACGCCCTTGTGTTTCCCTTTTGCTTAAAGATTGCCACCTGAGCTAGCCTCTGTTGCCCATCGTCGTCAGTTTCAGAGGGTACATTTCTCAGTGCTGCTTTTTCCCCAGGTCTCCACGCCCTTGTGTGTTTCTTTTGCTTAACGATTGCCACCTGAGCTAGCCTTTGTTGCGCTTCTTTCTCAGTTTCTGAGGGTGGATTTCTCCGTGTTGCTTTTTCCCCAGGTCTCCACGCACTTCCTTTTATTTTTCCTTAAAAATTGCCACCTGAGCTAGCCCGTGTTGCCCATGTTCGTCAGTTTGAGAGGGTGGATTTCTCAGTGTTGCTTTTTCCCCAGGTCTCCACGCCCTTGTGTGTTTCTTTTGCTTAACGATTGCCACCTGAGCTAGCCTCTGTGGCCCATCTTCGTCAGTTTCAGAGGGTAGATTTCTCAGTGCTGCTTTTTGCCCAGGTCTCCACGCCCCTGTGTGTTTCTTTTGCTTAACGATTGCCACCTGAGCTAGCCTCTGTTGCCCATGTTCGTCAGTTTCAGAGGGTGGATTTCTCCGTGCTGCTTTTTACCCGGGTCTCCACGCCCTTGTGTCTTTCTTTTCTGCTTAAAGGTTGCAACCTGAGCTAGGGTCTGTTGCCCATGTTCCTCAGTTTCAGAGGGTGGATTTCTCCGTGCTGCTTTTTACCCGGGTCTCCACGCCCTTGTGTGTTTCTTTTGCTTAACGATTGCCACCTGAGCTAGCCTCTGTGGCCCATTTTCGTCAGCTTCAGAGGGTGGATTTCTCAGTGTTGCTTTTTCCCCAGATCTCCACGTCCCTCAGTGTGTGTGTGTGTGAGTGTGTGTGTTTTCTTTGCAAGATTGGCACTTGAGCTAACGTGTGTTGCCAGTCTTTGTCAGTCAGAGGCTAGATTTTTCAGTATTGCTCTTTCCCAAGGTCTCCACTCCCTTGCTCTTTTCTTTCTTTCTTTCTTTCTTTCTTTCTTTCTTTCTTTCTTTCTTTTTGGCTTAAATATTGTCACCTGAGCTAGGCTCTGTTGCCCTGCTTCCTCCGTTTCAGCGGGTACCTTTTTTCAGGGTTGCTTTTTCACCGGGTCTCCTCGCCATTGTAGTTTTTTATTTTATTTTATTATTTTGCTTAATGATTGCCACCTGAGGTAGCCTCTGTTGCCCATTTTCGTCAGCTTCAGAGGGTGGATTTCTCAGTGTTGCTTTTTCCCCAGGTCTCCACGCCCTTGTGTTTTCCTTTTGCTTAACGATTGCCACCTGAGCTAGCCTCTGTTGCCCATGTTCATCAGTTTCAGAGGGTAGATTTCTCAGTGTTGCTTTTTCCCCAGGTCTCCACGCCCTTGTGTGTTTCTTTTGCTTAAAGATTGCCACCTGAGCTAGCCTCTGTTGCGCTTCTTTCTCAGTTTCAGAGGGTAGTTTTCTCAGTGTTGCTTTTTTCGCCAGCTCTCCACGCCCTGGTGTCTTTCTTTTCTGCTTAAAGGTTCCAACCTGAGCTAGCGTCTGTTGCCCATGTTCCTCAGTTTCAGAGGGTGGATTTCTCCGTGCTGCTTTTTACCCGGGTCTCCACGCCCTTGTGTGTTTCTTTTGCTTAACGATTGCCACCTGAGCTAGCCTCTGTTGCGCTTCTTTCTCAGTTTCTGAGGGTGGATTTCTCAGTGTTGCTTTTTCCCCAGGTCTCCACGCCCTTGTGTGTTTCTTTTGCTTAACGATTGCCGCCTGAGCTAGCCTCTGTGGCCCATTTTCGTCAGCTTCAGAGGGTGGATTTCTCAGTGTTGCTTTTTCCCCAGGTCTCCACGTCCCTCAGTGTGTGTGTGTGTGTGAGTGTGTGTGTTTTCTTTGCAAGATTGGCACTTGAGCTAACGTGTGTTGCCCATCTTTGTCAGTTTCAGAGGCTAGATTTTTCAGTATCGCTCTTTCCCAAGGTCTCCACTCCCTTGCTCTTTTCTTTGTTTCTTTGTTTCTTTGTTTCTTTCTTTTTGGCTTAAATATTGTCACCTGAGCTAGGCTCTGTTGCCCTGCTTCCTCCGTTTCAGAGGGTACCTTTTTTCAGGGTTGCTTTTTCACCGGGTCTCCTCGCCATTGTAGTTTTTTATTTTATTTATTTATTTTTTTGCTTAACGATTGCCACCTGAGCTAGCCTGTGTTGCCCATGTTCGTCAGTTTCAGAGGGTAGATTTCTCAGCGTTGCTTTTTCCCCAGGTCTCTACGCGCTTGTGTGTGTGTGTGTGTGTGTGTGTGTGTGTGTGTTCTGCTTAAAGATTGCCACCCGAGCTAGCCCCTGTTGCCCATCTTCGTCAGTTTCAGAGGGTAGATTTCTCAGTGTTGATTTTCCCCCAGTTCTCCACGCCCTCGTGCTTTTTTTTTTTTTTTTAATTTCCTTAAATGTCGGCACCTCAGCTAGCCTCTTTTTCCCATCTTCGTCCGTTTCAGCGGGTAGACTCTCCGCCTGCCTTCGACAGACCCTCTGCGCTTGAAAGCTTTCCTCCTCCCGTCATCACGGTCCTTCTCGGATGACGTGCCTGGTTTCGGTTTGACCGTCCCCGCCCGCCCTGATTTTCTAAGTCCTCCCGGGAGCCCCGGGGGCGCTCCGGCCGCTCCGGGAAGCGGCGGCCTCCCGGCCGCACCGGCTCAGCCCGGCCCGGGCCGACCCCTGGCCTCTCTGGGGGAACTCTCCCCGTCCCCTTCCCGGTGAGCGCCCGAGAAACCTTTTCCGGGTCCCCCTCCTGCGGCTGGGGCTGCGCCTTGGCGGCCGGGAGCCCGCGGGCGGACGCCCCGGGGCCGAGCTGGGCCGGGAGGCTGGGTCCGAGGGGGCGCCGGGACGGGATCTGGCGGCCCGGCGGCCCGGCTGTGCTCCCCGGCGGGCCCGCGCTCCGGCTCCGTCCCGCTGAGGCGGTCGCCGGTCGCCGGGTGCCACCTGGCGGCCGCTTTTATATCGTCTCTTTCCTCCGGAGCTCCGGCGACGCGGGCCAAGGGACGGGACTCGGCCGCGGTGACCGAGGCAGAGTCCCGGGAGGCCGGCGTCGCTGGCGGGATCTGGCCCGGTGGCGCCGGTGCGTGAGCGCGACGCCCGCTCGCCGGAGATTGGAGGTGCAGGCTACTGAGGGAGGTGGCTGTCGCCGCGCCGCCCGGTGCCGGCCGGGGTGTGGGGCCTCCCGGACGGGTCGACCAGCAGCCGCCGGTGCCCCTCCGTCCCCGGGAGGGGGTGGGGGGCCACCGCGGGGGAACGGGCGAGGGAACTCGTCCCGTGCCCGGCCGTCGTCCTGAGGGCGGCCCGGTGGTCGGGCCTTCCGCGTCGCCGATCCCCTTTCCGCGCCCCGCTCCGGAGGTGGGGGACCGGCCGGGGCCTTGCGGGGGAGGCCCGTGGAGGGCGCGACGGGCTCGGCCGCCGGGCTGGCCTTTTCCCCACTGGTCTTCCGAGTCGACCGGCTCTGGCGGTGGGGACCGGGCCCGGTCCTCGGATGCCTCCTCCTCCGTGGCAGTTTTTTGTCCAAGTCCCGCCCTGGAGAAGAGCGTGGACCGGCCCCGGGAGCCCTCGAGGGCGGGCCGGGGAGGGCGTCCCCGGCCGGGACGCGTGCCCGGGGTGGGTCCGGGCCGTCGGACCGGACTTCTCTCTCCGAGTTTCGCGGGTCGCGTCTTTGTCCGGAGGTGGGAGGGGGCCGGCTCGAGGCGTAGGTGGAGCCCCGGCTGAGGGACGGGAGCCACGGTCCCGCCCCGGGCCCGGTCGCCGGAGGCTCCTCCGTGGAATTCTTTTCTAAGTCCTGACCCGGCGACTCAGAGGGAGGGACCGACCGGTCCCGGCCCGCGCGGGCGGCCCGGGGAGGCTGTCCCCGGCTCCCCCTGCCGCCACGCTTCTGGGGTCGACCAGATGGCCCCGGGAGCTCCGGGCCTGGTGGCGATGGGGTCGTGCTTGGGGTCTGGTGGCCGTGGCCGTGATCCAGGGGTTCCCCTCGTGATCCGTGGGTGGGCCCCGTCTCCGGGCGCGGCGATTCTTGCCCCTGAATGGGTGGTTTTGTGCCGCCAGATAAGTGCTGACACGCTCTGCTCGGGTGACAGTCGCCCGAGAGCTTCCGGGTGCCTGGATGCGTGTGCGGGGAGGTCTCCGGGCTCTGGCCGAGAACCGGACGCCCGTTTCCACCCCCGCCGCTTGAGCCGCCCGCTGGGGCCTGCGCGCCGGCTCTTGTGCGTTCCAGGCGTCCCCGCGACCGTGGTGCCACCTCCGGTCTCTGGTACCCGAGGGCGGCGGGGTTAGGGGCGCGGGGTCCTCTACCACGTGCACTCCCTGCTGCCGGCACCCGGGTGCGGTCGCGACTTACCCCGTCCCGCCGGCTCCGTGCCAGTGCGTGTCAGGCGTTCTCGTCCTGGGGTCGTCGCCCGCGCTTGCTAGAGGAGGAGGGGGGCCGGTGAGGCTGAAGCAGGCTCCTCCGCTCGCTGTCCTCGCCGGCCTTCCCTTGCTCGGGGATCCCTCGCGTTATGCTGCTGATCGATGTGGTGATGCTGTGCTCTCCCGGGCCGGGCCTAAGCCGTGCCAGACGAGGGACGGACGTTCATGGCGAACGGGACCGCTCTTCTCGCTCTGCCCGCGGGCCCCCTCGCCCGTTCTCCCCCGCTGCGAGTGGCGTGTGGGAGGTGGCAGGGGTGCGGAATCCGGCCCGACCTCGCTCCCCCGCCCCGTGCCTTGTGGCGTGGGCGGTGTCGGGGTCTCCGTGACGCGGCGGATGCTCCGCCTGTGCCTCTTGGCTGTGTCTCGCGGGCGGCCCTCCCCACGGTGGGGCGGGCCGTGTTGCCGCCGCGCCGCGCGCCTTCTTGGACGCGTGAGCGCGCTCCCCCGGCCGTTGGCGGTGCCCCTGGAGTGTTCCAGGTCGTCCCTCAGGCGCCTGAGGCCGATTGGCGGTGTCGTTCCCTGTTCCCGTCGCCCTCCTCAGGTGACCGCTGCGCTGGTGTGTCTGAGAAGCGGGGGGTCGAGTCGGTAAGGGAGGCGTGCCCGTCCCCCTCGGGGGGGACGGGTGCCTCGTCGCCCCCCCCCACGGCGTGCCGTGTGGGGGCGGGCAGGCTCGGGCGCGTGCCCGCGTGTTCCCCTTGCTGGGGTTTCCACGCGGGTGTGGGAGTGATCGTGGCGGGCCGAGCCAGCGGCGTGATGCTGGCTCTTTGGTTGGGAGGTGCTGTTTGATCGGCACCTCCGTCCCAGTCTCTGCCTCCCTTGGTCTCGGCCTGAGGGGAGGCACTGACTTGGGAGCCGCACAGGGGCCTTTTAGATCCCTAGCTAAGCCCAGTGTGGCCGGAGATGGCGAGCCCGGGGCAGCGCGGGCTCGCGGCCCTGACCACGGACGCTCCGACTTGCTCTAGGCCTTACCTCTACCGCAGACCCCTCCTGCGTTGTGTGGCCATGGTGTCTGTAAGCGCCTTGGTGGGCCCGATGGCGGAC
>NW_027222368.1:15000-21985 GCF_041296265.1 Equus caballus | reverse complement strand
AATATTGTCACCTGAGCTAGGCTCTGTTGCCCTGCTTCCTCCGTTTCAGCGGGTACCTTTTTTCAGGGTTGCTTTTTCACCGGGTCTCCTCGCCATTGTAGTTTTTTTATTTTATTTTATATTTTTGCTTAATGATTGCCACCTGAGGTAGCCTCTGTGGCCCATCTTCGTCAGTTTCAGAGTGTGGATTTCTCCGTGCTGCTTTTTCCCTAGGTCTCCACGCCCTTGTGTGTTTCTTTTGCTTAACGATTGCCACCTGAGCTAGTCTCTGTTGCCCATCTTTGTCAGTTTCAGAGGGTAGATTTCTCAGTCTTGCTCTTTCCCAAGTTCTGCACGCCCTTGTGTGTGTGTGTGTGTGTGTGTTTTTTTTTTTTTTTTTTTGCTCAAATATTGAACCAAAGCTAGCATCTGTTGCCCATCTTCGGCAGTTTCAGAGGGTAGAATTCTCAGTGTTGCTTTTTCCCCAGGTCTCCACGCCCTTGTGTTTCCCTTTTGCTTAAAGATTGCCACCTGAGCTAGCCTCTGTTGCCCATCGTCGTCAGTTTCAGAGGGTACATTTCTCAGTGCTGCTTTTTCCCCAGGTCTCCACGCCCTTGTGTGTTTCTTTTGCTTAACGATTGCCACCTGAGCTAGCCTTTGTTGCGCTTCTTTCTCAGTTTCTGAGGGTGGATTTCTCCGTGTTGCTTTTTCCCCAGGTCTCCACGCACTTCCTTTTATTTTTCCTTAAAAATTGCCACCTGAGCTAGCCCGTGTTGCCCATGTTCGTCAGTTTGAGAGGGTGGATTTCTCAGTGTTGCTTTTTCCCCAGGTCTCCACGCCCTTGTGTGTTTCTTTTGCTTAACGATTGCCACCTGAGCTAGCCTCTGTGGCCCATCTTCGTCAGTTTCAGAGGGTAGATTTCTCAGTGCTGCTTTTTGCCCAGGTCTCCACGCCCCTGTGTGTTTCTTTTGCTTAACGATTGCCACCTGAGCTAGCCTCTGTTGCCCATGTTCGTCAGTTTCAGAGGGTGGATTTCTCCGTGCTGCTTTTTACCCGGGTCTCCACGCCCTTGTGTCTTTCTTTTCTGCTTAAAGGTTGCAACCTGAGCTAGGGTCTGTTGCCCATGTTCCTCAGTTTCAGAGGGTGGATTTCTCCGTGCTGCTTTTTACCCGGGTCTCCACGCCCTTGTGTGTTTCTTTTGCTTAACGATTGCCACCTGAGCTAGCCTCTGTGGCCCATTTTCGTCAGCTTCAGAGGGTGGATTTCTCAGTGTTGCTTTTTCCCCAGATCTCCACGTCCCTCAGTGTGTGTGTGTGTGAGTGTGTGTGTTTTCTTTGCAAGATTGGCACTTGAGCTAACGTGTGTTGCCAGTCTTTGTCAGTCAGAGGCTAGATTTTTCAGTATTGCTCTTTCCCAAGGTCTCCACTCCCTTGCTCTTTTCTTTCTTTCTTTCTTTTCTTTCTTTCTTTCTTTCTTTCTTTCTTTTTGGCTTAAATATTGTCACCTGAGCTAGGCTCTGTTGCCCTGCTTCCTCCGTTTCAGCGGGTACCTTTTTTCAGGGTTGCTTTTTCACCGGGTCTCCTCGCCATTGTAGTTTTTTATTTTATTTTATTATTTTGCTTAATGATTGCCACCTGAGGTAGCCTCTGTTGCCCATTTTCGTCAGCTTCAGAGGGTGGATTTCTCAGTGTTGCTTTTTCCCCAGGTCTCCACGCCCTTGTGTTTTCCTTTTGCTTAACGATTGCCACCTGAGCTAGCCTCTGTTGCCCATGTTCATCAGTTTCAGAGGGTAGATTTCTCAGTGTTGCTTTTTCCCCAGGTCTCCACGCCCTTGTGTGTTTCTTTTGCTTAAAGATTGCCACCTGAGCTAGCCTCTGTTGCGCTTCTTTCTCAGTTTCAGAGGGTAGTTTTCTCAGTGTTGCTTTTTTCGCCAGCTCTCCACGCCCTGGTGTCTTTCTTTTCTGCTTAAAGGTTCCAACCTGAGCTAGCGTCTGTTGCCCATGTTCCTCAGTTTCAGAGGGTGGATTTCTCCGTGCTGCTTTTTACCCGGGTCTCCACGCCCTTGTGTGTTTCTTTTGCTTAACGATTGCCACCTGAGCTAGCCTCTGTTGCGCTTCTTTCTCAGTTTCTGAGGGTGGATTTCTCAGTGTTGCTTTTTCCCCAGGTCTCCACGCCCTTGTGTGTTTCTTTTGCTTAACGATTGCCGCCTGAGCTAGCCTCTGTGGCCCATTTTCGTCAGCTTCAGAGGGTGGATTTCTCAGTGTTGCTTTTTCCCCAGGTCTCCACGTCCCTCAGTGTGTGTGTGTGTGTGAGTGTGTGTGTTTTCTTTGCAAGATTGGCACTTGAGCTAACGTGTGTTGCCCATCTTTGTCAGTTTCAGAGGCTAGATTTTTCAGTATCGCTCTTTCCCAAGGTCTCCACTCCCTTGCTCTTTTCTTTGTTTCTTTGTTTCTTTGTTTCTTTCTTTTTGGCTTAAATATTGTCACCTGAGCTAGGCTCTGTTGCCCTGCTTCCTCCGTTTCAGAGGGTACCTTTTTTCAGGGTTGCTTTTTCACCGGGTCTCCTCGCCATTGTAGTTTTTTATTTTATTTATTTATTTTTTTGCTTAACGATTGCCACCTGAGCTAGCCTGTGTTGCCCATGTTCGTCAGTTTCAGAGGGTAGATTTCTCAGCGTTGCTTTTTCCCCAGGTCTCTACGCGCTTGTGTGTGTGTGTGTGTGTGTGTGTGTGTGTGTGTTCTGCTTAAAGATTGCCACCCGAGCTAGCCCCTGTTGCCCATCTTCGTCAGTTTCAGAGGGTAGATTTCTCAGTGTTGATTTTCCCCCAGTTCTCCACGCCCTCGTGCTTTTTTTTTTTTTTTTAATTTCCTTAAATGTCGGCACCTCAGCTAGCCTCTTTTTCCCATCTTCGTCCGTTTCAGCGGGTAGACTCTCCGCCTGCCTTCGACAGACCCTCTGCGCTTGAAAGCTTTCCTCCTCCCGTCATCACGGTCCTTCTCGGATGACGTGCCTGGTTTCGGTTTGACCGTCCCCGCCCGCCCTGATTTTCTAAGTCCTCCCGGGAGCCCCGGGGGCGCTCCGGCCGCTCCGGGAAGCGGCGGCCTCCCGGCCGCACCGGCTCAGCCCGGCCCGGGCCGACCCCTGGCCTCTCTGGGGGAACTCTCCCCGTCCCCTTCCCGGTGAGCGCCCGAGAAACCTTTTCCGGGTCCCCCTCCTGCGGCTGGGGCTGCGCCTTGGCGGCCGGGAGCCCGCGGGCGGACGCCCCGGGGCCGAGCTGGGCCGGGAGGCTGGGTCCGAGGGGGCGCCGGGACGGGATCTGGCGGCCCGGCGGCCCGGCTGTGCTCCCCGGCGGGCCCGCGCTCCGGCTCCGTCCCGCTGAGGCGGTCGCCGGTCGCCGGGTGCCACCTGGCGGCCGCTTTTATATCGTCTCTTTCCTCCGGAGCTCCGGCGACGCGGGCCAAGGGACGGGACTCGGCCGCGGTGACCGAGGCAGAGTCCCGGGAGGCCGGCGTCGCTGGCGGGATCTGGCCCGGTGGCGCCGGTGCGTGAGCGCGACGCCCGCTCGCCGGAGATTGGAGGTGCAGGCTACTGAGGGAGGTGGCTGTCGCCGCGCCGCCCGGTGCCGGCCGGGGTGTGGGGCCTCCCGGACGGGTCGACCAGCAGCCGCCGGTGCCCCTCCGTCCCCGGGAGGGGGTGGGGGGCCACCGCGGGGGAACGGGCGAGGGAACTCGTCCCGTGCCCGGCCGTCGTCCTGAGGGCGGCCCGGTGGTCGGGCCTTCCGCGTCGCCGATCCCCTTTCCGCGCCCCGCTCCGGAGGTGGGGGACCGGCCGGGGCCTTGCGGGGGAGGCCCGTGGAGGGCGCGACGGGCTCGGCCGCCGGGCTGGCCTTTTCCCCACTGGTCTTCCGAGTCGACCGGCTCTGGCGGTGGGGACCGGGCCCGGTCCTCGGATGCCTCCTCCTCCGTGGCAGTTTTTTGTCCAAGTCCCGCCCTGGAGAAGAGCGTGGACCGGCCCCGGGAGCCCTCGAGGGCGGGCCGGGGAGGGCGTCCCCGGCCGGGACGCGTGCCCGGGGTGGGTCCGGGCCGTCGGACCGGACTTCTCTCTCCGAGTTTCGCGGGTCGCGTCTTTGTCCGGAGGTGGGAGGGGGCCGGCTCGAGGCGTAGGTGGAGCCCCGGCTGAGGGACGGGAGCCACGGTCCCGCCCCGGGCCCGGTCGCCGGAGGCTCCTCCGTGGAATTCTTTTCTAAGTCCTGACCCGGCGACTCAGAGGGAGGGACCGACCGGTCCCGGCCCGCGCGGGCGGCCCGGGGAGGCTGTCCCCGGCTCCCCCTGCCGCCACGCTTCTGGGGTCGACCAGATGGCCCCGGGAGCTCCGGGCCTGGTGGCGATGGGGTCGTGCTTGGGGTCTGGTGGCCGTGGCCGTGATCCAGGGGTTCCCCTCGTGATCCGTGGGTGGGCCCCGTCTCCGGGCGCGGCGATTCTTGCCCCTGAATGGGTGGTTTTGTGCCGCCAGATAAGTGCTGACACGCTCTGCTCGGGTGACAGTCGCCCGAGAGCTTCCGGGTGCCTGGATGCGTGTGCGGGGAGGTCTCCGGGCTCTGGCCGAGAACCGGACGCCCGTTTCCACCCCCGCCGCTTGAGCCGCCCGCTGGGGCCTGCGCGCCGGCTCTTGTGCGTTCCAGGCGTCCCCGCGACCGTGGTGCCACCTCCGGTCTCTGGTACCCGAGGGCGGCGGGGTTAGGGGCGCGGGGTCCTCTACCACGTGCACTCCCTGCTGCCGGCACCCGGGTGCGGTCGCGACTTACCCCGTCCCGCCGGCTCCGTGCCAGTGCGTGTCAGGCGTTCTCGTCCTGGGGTCGTCGCCCGCGCTTGCTAGAGGAGGAGGGGGGCCGGTGAGGCTGAAGCAGGCTCCTCCGCTCGCTGTCCTCGCCGGCCTTCCCTTGCTCGGGGATCCCTCGCGTTATGCTGCTGATCGATGTGGTGATGCTGTGCTCTCCCGGGCCGGGCCTAAGCCGTGCCAGACGAGGGACGGACGTTCATGGCGAACGGGACCGCTCTTCTCGCTCTGCCCGCGGGCCCCCTCGCCCGTTCTCCCCCGCTGCGAGTGGCGTGTGGGAGGTGGCAGGGGTGCGGAATCCGGCCCGACCTCGCTCCCCCGCCCCGTGCCTTGTGGCGTGGGCGGTGTCGGGGTCTCCGTGACGCGGCGGATGCTCCGCCTGTGCCTCTTGGCTGTGTCTCGCGGGCGGCCCTCCCCACGGTGGGGCGGGCCGTGTTGCCGCCGCGCCGCGCGCCTTCTTGGACGCGTGAGCGCGCTCCCCCGGCCGTTGGCGGTGCCCCTGGAGTGTTCCAGGTCGTCCCTCAGGCGCCTGAGGCCGATTGGCGGTGTCGTTCCCTGTTCCCGTCGCCCTCCTCAGGTGACCGCTGCGCTGGTGTGTCTGAGAAGCGGGGGGTCGAGTCGGTAAGGGAGGCGTGCCCGTCCCCCTCGGGGGGGACGGGTGCCTCGTCGCCCCCCCCCACGGCGTGCCGTGTGGGGGCGGGCAGGCTCGGGCGCGTGCCCGCGTGTTCCCCTTGCTGGGGTTTCCACGCGGGTGTGGGAGTGATCGTGGCGGGCCGAGCCAGCGGCGTGATGCTGGCTCTTTGGTTGGGAGGTGCTGTTTGATCGGCACCTCCGTCCCAGTCTCTGCCTCCCTTGGTCTCGGCCTGAGGGGAGGCACTGACTTGGGAGCCGCACAGGGGCCTTTTAGATCCCTAGCTAAGCCCAGTGTGGCCGGAGATGGCGAGCCCGGGGCAGCGCGGGCTCGCGGCCCTGACCACGGACGCTCCGACTTGCTCTAGGCCTTACCTCTACCGCAGACCCCTCCTGCGTTGTGTGGCCATGGTGTCTGTAAGCGCCTTGGTGGGCCCGATGGCGGACGATGGGCGGGGGCGACACGCCCTCGGTGAGAAAGCCTTCTCTAGCGATCCGAGAGGGTGCCTTGGGGTACCGGACCCCCCAGCCGCCGCCCCTCCTCTGCGCGTAGTAGCCACGGACGCCACCACCGTGGCGCGTGGGCAGAGCCGCTCTTTGCCTACCGCGGCCGGCGCCTCCCCCCTCCGAGTCGGGGGAGGGTCACGCCCGGCCGGGCCGTCGTTGGGCGCGGGGCCGCGCGTGTGCGCGAGCGTGCGCGTGGTTCTCCCGTCGCGTGCTGGGGTGGGGAGAGGGCCCGGCCCTGTCCGGGCTCCGCCCCGCCGCGAGCGGCTGGCTCTCCGCTCGCTCCCGTCCCGAGCCGCAGCCGGTGGTGGCGTGCGGGCATGGGTGGGGGCCGCCGCCGCTCTCGGGCGCGTTCCCTCGGGACGTGGGTCCCGGAGCAGACCAGACAGGCAGACGGGTGGCTGGGTGGACGGGGCGGCCCCCGGCGGCGGGGGCGCCTCACGTAGGCCCCGGCGGTGGGGCCGGGCCCGCGGGAGGCCGAAGGGTGGCTGAGGCCGGCCGGCGTCCCAGGCGTCGTGGGACCGCCCTCGCGTGTCGTTGGCGGTGGGATCCCGCGTGTGTTTTCCTGGTGGCCCGTCCGCGCCCGAGGCCGTCCCCGGGAGCCTTCCCGCGAGCCCGCGCTCCCTCCGTCGAGGCGCGCGCCGCGCTCCCCGTTGCCGCCGGTGCTCCCCCGCCCGGGCAGACGCCTGGCCGCGCCGCCCACCGGCCGGGACCGAAATGGGCCTCGCCGCGCGGGTGTCGCCTCCGGCCACCGAGGCCGGTGGTGGCCCCGGGCGAAGTGCCCTCGGCTCCGGTTGGGTGGCGCCCGTGCGCCAGGCGCCCGGCGTGGGACGCCGGCGCCGTGTGCGGGAGAGCCCTGGCCGTGGAGGTGGGTGGTGGGGCCGAGCCCCCGTGAGCTGCGCGCGGGGCGACGGGGCCAGTCGCCGTTCCGGGCGCTGCGGGACCGCCCCTGGTGCTGGAGGCCCCTGGCGGTGAGACCCCGTGTGTGCTCCGGCGGCCGACTTGCCTCGGGAGGCTCTGTCTTCCCTCCTTCGCC
>NW_027222368.1:0-2500 GCF_041296265.1 Equus caballus | reverse complement strand
GGCGGGGCGGGGCGGGAGTTGGGGATGGGGGAGGGGCGGGAGGCCGTCTGGACATGGAGGGTCGGAAGAGCGGTGGTGACAATGATTTTCATTATCATTTAGAAAGAAGAACGTGGACTTCTTTAGAGGAGTCCTTTGAATAGCTTCTCCATTTAGTTAACATGCATCCAAATGGAGGTCGGGAAACTTGGGTCCTGTTAACATATGGATGGAAGTGGAAAGAACTATCGCGATGACCGTCCTTGTGTTTCTTTTATTTTTTCTTTCTTCCTTCTCCCCAAAGCCGCCCCCCCCCCCCCCCCCCCCCGCCCCGCCCCGCCCCGCCCCGTCCCGTCCCGTCCCGTCCATCCATAGTTGTAGGTTCCAGTGGTAGGTCTTTCGGGTTTCTGCTATGTGGGCTTGAAGGGCGATGCTGGGTCTGGGGCTGCGCCCAGGATCCGAACCGGTGGAAAACCTGGGCCGTCGAAGCCGGGGGTCGGGGTGGGGGCGCGTACTTGACCGCTCGTCCACGGGCTCGGCCCCCGGCCCTTGTTTTCTAGGGAGAGAGACAGAGAGACCCGATCCATTTTCTCTTGGCCTCTAAAGCGTGTGTGTGGTCGAAAGGCGACGGAGAGAGGGGTTCTGGTCCAGAAAGCCCCGACCGCGCCGCCACGGGGATCGGTCGGTCCCGCCCGAACCGTCCGAGTCGGAAGGAACGGACAGCTTTCCTCCTTTGGGCCCCTGACTTGGGACCAACAGGGGAAGAGAAACAGGCCTCTCTCCCTCACACCCTGGCCCCTTCCCCAGGACGCCCTCCTTCTAGTCAGCCCGCCTCTGGCTTTTCCACACGCCGACGACCGCTCGTCGGCATGGACCCACCTTCCTTGGGGGACACCACCACACGACTCTCCCACTCGTCTGCCTGCCTTTCGTTGGCGTCGCTGCCAAAGGCGAGGGGTAGGGGTGGCGGTGGCAGGGACGGCAGGGGCCCAGCGGCTCTCTGGAGGGTGAGGAAGTCTTGCTGGTTCTCCTAGGTCGGTGATCTTTCTCGATCTCCACACACATTCTTCGTTTGGGGAGCCAAGAGACGCCCTCTGAGGAATCCCTATGGCCAGGGTCGATCACTTACTCGCTCACTGCCTCGGCCTCGGCCTCGGCCTCGGCCTCTGTCCATCTTGTCTCTCTCCCTCCCTCCCTCCCTCCCTCCCTCCCTCGTCGGTCTCTGTGTGTGGACGTCTAGGTGGAGGCGAGGCAGGGAGGCCATCCACCCACCCACCCACCTCGTGGTTTACCACACGCTCTACACGGAGGTAGAATTCCCATCCCACCGAATCCATCCTTTCCACGGGGCACAAGCCAGTGGCCTTCGGGGGTCTCTCTCCCCAAGGTGGCGCATCCGTCACGGCTATCTATTTCCAGAAGGTTTCCGTTTCCATCCCTCCCTCCGGAAAGAAAAAACGGCCCCCACTCCCGGATCTGCCTCACCACGACCACCACCACCACCACCGCCGCCGCCGCCGCCGCCGCCGCCGCCGCCATCTGCTGTCGCCCTCTAGGGTTGGACCGTTCTAGCTCTCTCCTCTGTGTGGAATCGCAACGTAGGTCGCCTTGGATGTCTGGCACCTCTCACTTAGCAGAAGGTTTTGGAGGCTCAGGCTGGGCCACGCTTTGGCCCGGGTCAGTGTTCCGTTCCTCCGGACGGCTTCCTCGTTTTCCACGAGAAGGAGCCGTGAAGACGGAAAGGAAGGGCGGATGGATGGCTTCTCCCGTGCTACCGAGTCCCTCTCCCCTTTTCCCCAAAGCGTGAGGGGCGGTCGACAGGATCGTCTCTGATGACAAAAGTCAGAGGCACCCCGGGTCAGACACCGTGCGAGGCGTTGGTGTGCTTCTCGAGACGAGAACACGTCCCCGTCAGCGTTTCCTGTCGTTCTCGTTCCGAAAGGATTCACGCGCCACCCCGTCTCCCTCAAGGTCTTAGGGCTGTCGTGCTCCGCAGCCGTCACGTGTCGTGGATCCTGGGCACCACCACGCCACCCCGCCCCCGCCACCGCCATAGCTGTCGATCGCTATGTGGCACGCCTACGTTTGCCCAAAAGGGCAGTCCGATGGACAGCGTGGGTGCTTTTCCCAGCAGGCAGGCAGGTGAGAGTCACCCCTCTAGAAGGTTTCCAAGCCCCGTTCCATTCTCAGAGGCAGCTCCTTTGGCCATCAAGGAGGCAGGCGATGGGGGGTGGGGGTGGGGATGGGGATGGGGCCGGGGCCTCTGTCCCTCTGTCGCGGTAGAAATGATTGGGAAAGGAGGGACGATGGGCGTAGGTCAACCATCCTGGCGGTGGTGCTTTGGGAGCTTTTTCTAGAAGAAGGAGCGAACGGCCTTCCCTGGGAAGGGAGGAAACCAGAGGAGGTCCCCTCAGACCGACCTGGCACGAGAAGGACACTCTCTCTCTCTCTCCTTTTCTTCCTGACTTGAAATCAGGAGACAAAACTCCCCTGCCAAAGGGGCCCTCCCGAAACGGGGGAG
>NW_027222367.1:20000-34287 GCF_041296265.1 Equus caballus | reverse complement strand
AAAGAAAGAAAGAAAGAAAGAAAGAAAGAAAGAAAGAAAGAAAAGAGCAAGGGAGTGGAGACCTTGGGAAAGAGCAATACTGAAAAATCTAGCCTCTGACTGACAAAGACTGGCAACACACGTTAGCTCAAGTGCCAATCTTGCAAAGAAAACACACACACTCACACACACACACACTGAGGGACGTGGAGATCTGGGGAAAAGCAACACTGAGAAATCCACCCTCTGAAGCTGACGAAAATGGGCCACAGAGGCTAGCTCAGGTGGCAATCGTTAAGCAAAAGAAACACACAAGGGCGTGGAGACCCGGGTAAAAAGCAGCACGGAGAAATCCACCCTCTGAAACTGAGGAACATGGGCAACAGACCCTAGCTCAGGTTGCAACCTTTAAGCAGAAAAGAAAGACACAAGGGCGTGGAGACCCGGGTAAAAAGCAGCACGGAGAAATCCACCCTCTGAAACTGACGAACATGGGCAACAGAGGCTAGCTCAGGTGGCAATCGTTAAGCAAAAGAAACACACAGGGGCGTGGAGACCTGGGCAAAAAGCAGCACTGAGAAATCTACCCTCTGAAACTGACGAAGATGGGCCACAGAGGCTAGCTCAGGTGGCAATCGTTAAGCAAAAGAAACACACAAGGGCGTGGAGACCTGGGGAAAAAGCAACACTGAGAAATCCACCCTCTCAAACTGACGAACATGGGCAACACGGGCTAGCTCAGGTGGCAATTTTTAAGGAAAAATAAAAGGAAGTGCGTGGAGACCTGGGGAAAAAGCAACACGGAGAAATCCACCCTCAGAAACTGAGAAAGAAGCGCAACAAAGGCTAGCTCAGGTGGCAATCGTTAAGCAAAAGAAACACACAAGGGCGTGGAGACCTGGGGAAAAAGCAGCACTGAGAAATGTACCCTCTGAAACTGACGACGATGGGCAACAGAGGCTAGCTCAGGTGGCAATCTTTAAGCAAAAGGGAAACACAAGGGCGTGGAGACCTGGGGAAAAAGCAACACTGAGAATTCTACCCTCTGAAACTGCCGAAGATGGGCAACAGATGCTAGCTTTGGTTCAATATTTGAGCAAAAAAAAAAAAAAAAAAAACACACACACACACACACACACAAGGGCGTGCAGAACTTGGGAAAGAGCAAGACTGAGAAATCTACCCTCTGAAACTGACAAAGATGGGCAACAGAGACTAGCTCAGGTGGCAATCGTTAAGCAAAAGAAACACACAAGGGCGTGGAGACCTGGGGAAAAAGCAGCACGGAGAAATCCACACTCTGAAACTGACGAAGATGGGCCACAGAGGCTACCTCAGGTGGCAATCATTAAGCAAAAATATAAAATAAAATAAAAAAACTACAATGGCGAGGAGACCCGGTGAAAAAGCAACCCTGAAAAAAGGTACCCGCTGAAACGGAGGAAGCAGGGCAACAGAGCCTAGCTCAGGTGACAATATTTAAGCCAAAAAGAAAGAAAGAAAGAAAGAAAGGTAGGAAGAAAGAAAAGAGCAAGGGAGTGGAGACCTTGGGAAAGAGCGATACTGAAAAATCTAGCCTCTGACTGACAAAGACTGGCAACACACGTTAGCTCAAGTGCCAATCTTGCAAAGAAAACACACACACTCACACACACACACACTGAGGGACTTGGAGACCTGGGGAAAAAGCAACACTGAGAAATCCACCCTCTGAAGCTGACGAAAATGGGCCACAGAGGCTAGCTCAGGTGGCAATCGTTAAGCAAAAGAAACACACAAGGGCGTGGAGACCTGGGGAAAAAGCAACACGGAGAAATCCACCCTCTGAAACTGACGAAGAAGGGCAACAGATGCTAGCTTAGGTTCAATATTTGAGCAAAAAAAAAAAAAAAAAAAAAAAACCCACACACAAGGGCGTGCAGAACTTGGGAAAGAGCAAGACTGAGAAATCTACCCTCTGAAACTGACAAAGATGGGCCACAGAGGCTAGCTCAGGTGGCAATCGTTAAGCAAAAGAAACACACAAGGGCGTGGAGACCTGGGGAAAAAGCAGCACTGAGAAATGTACCCTCTGAAACTGACGACGATGGGCAACAGAGGCTAGCTCAGGTGGCAATCGTTAAGCAAAAGGAAAACACAAGGGCGTGGAGACCTGGGGAAAAAGCAACACTGAGAAATCCACCCTCTGAAGCTGACGAAAATGGGCAACAGAGGCTACCTCAGGTGGCAATCATTAAGCAAAAAAATAAAATAAAATACAAAACTACAATGGCGAGGAGACCCGGTGAAAAAGCAACCCTGAAAAAAGGTACCCTCTGAAACGGAGGAAGCAGGGCAACAGAGCCTCGCTCAGGTGACAATCTTTAAGCCAAAAAAAAAAAAAGAAAAGAAAAGAGCAAGGGAGTGGAGACCTTGGGAAAGAGCGATACTGAAAAATCTAGCCTCTGAAACTGACAAAGATTGGCAACACACGTTAGCTCAAGTGCCAATCTTGCAAAGAAAACACACACACTCACACACACACACAGTGAGGGACTTGGAGACCTGGGGAAAAAGCAACACTGAGAAACCTACCCTCTCAAACTGACGAAGATGGGCAACAGATGCTAGCTTAGGTTCAATATTTGAGCAAAAAAAAAAAAAAACACACACACACACACACAAGGGCGTGCAGAACTTGGGAAAGAGCAAGACTGAGAAATCTACCCTCTGAAACTGACAAAGATGGGAAACAGAGGCTTAGCTCAGGTGGCAATCTTTAAGCAGAAAAAAAAACAACAACAACAAAAAAAAACCCCACAATGGAGTGGAGACCCGGGGGAAATCAACACTGAAAAATACAAATACAATGGAAGGCCAATAGACAGAGCAGGCACTTTCACCTGGGGAGGAGGAGGTACGCATGGATGACCAATGAGCGCATGAAAAGATGTGAGCTGTTCCCTGGAAAAGCAAGTGAGAAAATTAGAGGGAGACATTGTGGGGACACATGGGTGAGACTGGCTTCTTCCAAATACAGGAACAGGATCAAACTGCTAGTGAGGTCGCGGAGAAGCCAAGTCAGTCACTCACGCCTCACTGGTGGTGAAGGGAAACGGTATGGCCTCTGTGAAAAATGGCGTGGCGGGTTCCAAAACTCACACGCCGCGGAAACAACCACCGAAAGCGGCAACCTACATAAGCCCTTGGTGTATCTTGCCTCCTAAGAGCGTCTGTATGTAGCTGGAGCCTTGGGTCGTTAAGGCTTCCACAGTGATCTGTGGTGGTGGTGGTGGGGGGCCTTGGGCCTTGGGGGTCTCCGCTGGACCTCCAGGAAGTCAGCTTTTGTGGAGTCCCGTGAGTCCTTCCAGGGAGGGAGGCATCCAACCCGAGGGTGGTCTGGAGGGCCCCACTCCCGCCACTCCCGGGGGCTGGGGCGGGGGGCGGGGTGGGGGCTGCGGCCACGTTCCTGTTCATTCACACAGAATCCGGGGCATGAATGTTCTTAGCAGCTCTGTTCCACACAGACCCACACTGGAAACCACACAGACGTCCTGCAAGTCCCATCCCTTGCTCATGTCGCCGGGGCTCCGGAGGAGGGCCACTCTGTAAAAGCGGCCGCCAGATGGCGCCCAACAACCGGCGCGGAGGGGTCAGCGGGAGGGAACCGGCCAGCGAGAGTGCACAGCCTGAGCCCACCGCCGGGTCAGGTCTCTCTCTGTCTACCTCTGTCTCTGTCTCTCTGTCTCTCTGTCTCTGACTCTGTCTCTCTCTCTCTTTCTCTCTGGGCCCGCTTGGGGCGGCCGGGAGGTCACCACGCGAGGCCCCAGGGTGTCCACCTCGGAGCTCCCAGGCAGCACAGGGCAACCCTGGGCGCAGAAGGAGGTCTTGGAAAATCGGCGGGGAGGGGGGTGGGGTGGGTGGGCTTGCCAGGAAGGGGACAGACTCCCCACGTGACTCCTGGGCCGGGCCGGGGCTGCCGGCTGGCTGACGCGGACAGAGGGTGGAAAAGTCCCCGGAGATGCCACGGGGCAGGCCGGGGCTGCCGGCCCCCGATTCCCGGAGCGGCCCGAGCACTTCCCGGGTCCCGGGAGGACTTAGAAAATCAGGGCGGGGTGGGGGGTGGGGGTCGCTGTCAAACCGAAACCATGCACGTCATCAGAGAAGGACCGTGACGACGGAGGAATTGTCCGCAGTCTGTCAGGAATTGTGTGCAGCCTGTCACTTCCGGCCCAGAGGGTCTTTCTAAGGCAGACGGACAGACGGAGCCCACAAGTCGTAGAGGAAAGGACCGAGCCGCTTGGCCGCTGAAAAGTTTACAAGACAAAACGGGTCTCCCTCCGCACGGGGCCACAGCAAAGCCCAAAGACGACACACGGGGGGAGCATGGGTGCAGATTCACGTGTGGTGATAAGAATATGGATTTCAGCAGGGCTTCCCGTCCTCATCAACAAGCAGAAGCACCCAAATGGTGCGGGTTGGGGGCAGAGACCTCACAGCCATTCCCTCCACAAATCGAGTTCCCCGGGACATCCTCACAGCGCCGTGCTGTGAGTGTGTGTGGGTGTTTAAAATGGGGTAAATGTGGACGTGGAACTGCTCCGTGAAACCAAAATAACAACAGTCGTAGATCTTCTTTGGTCATTTAGAAAATTCTTCCCCCTCCCCCCCCCAGCGGTGCACGTATTTCCCTTCCAAATAAGAAGAACGGGAAAGGAGATGTTAAAGGCAAGCAGAGAGAGGAAAACTGTTGCAAAACAAAAGCTGAGCTCCCGTCCGAGGGAGGCCTCCTCCGTTAGAGGCCTAGGAAATCATTCTGACAAAATGGAGGATCTCTGTCTTTGGTGTCGATTCCCTCAGAGGTCAAGAGAAACCTTTTCCAATGTCTTTATCAGGAGGAGACTAGAAGTTAGAGAAAAGTATCCTTTCGAGAGCGAGAAAAACCAATTCTGATTTTGCATCAGCTTCCCTCCGATCTTGAAACTCATTGACTTGATTCCATTCTGTCGATGGAAATAATCCGGAACCAATCTATCCGTGAAAATCGGGGTGAGTTTATTCTGACCTAAGATGTAAGGACTGTGGCCCGGGGCCTTTCTTCCTGAAGGAAGAAAGGGCGCCCGGGAAGTGGGGTGTACAGAGTGCTTCTAGACCCCCAGAGAGGACGTTTCACATAGGATCGAAAGGTCCCTTGGACGATAGTCGCGACACTGCTCTGTCAGCACAGCGATCGACAGACACTGCTGGGTGGCAGGTCTGTTGTCTGGGCCTGGGTGGTCACAGGTGAGCCGGATGGTCAAAGGTGAGCGCAACCATCCGTTCCTAGCCTAAGGAAAGATGCCTCTCCTTAAGGAAAGGCCCGAGCACGGGGAAGCTGCTCCTTTCCCTTAAGGGCATTGGTTCTTGCCGTAGGAAATGTTTAAAGCAGATCTACGATGCGATGCGTGCTCGACGGCCACGTCAGGCCCTTTTGGAAAAACACTGTCAGGCCGAATTAGGCCGACACCCAATGGCTTCCTCATAGACTCCAATAGATCCTATCGCTCGCCATTTCTATCTGTCCACTCGTTCCAATTTTAGGCCACTTGACCACGAACAGACCTTTTTCTCAGATTTTTTTCCCCGTGATCACCTTTTCACAGACAAAACGATCTTTACTTTTTAGGCCCTCTTGCCTGAAGGCAGCCATCTCACTTTCCTTGAACACAAAGATGTTTCCCATATTCACTTTTAGTGGCTTTTTGTTTTGTTTTGTGTTGTTTTGTTTTGAGGACGATGAGCCCTGAGCTAACTGCTGCCAATCCTCCTCTTTTTGCCGAGGAAGGCTGGCCCTGAGCTAACCTCCGTGCCCATCTTCCTCTACTTCATATGTGGGACGCCTACCACCACGTGGCTCGCCCAGCGGTGCCACGTCCACCCCCGGGATCCGAACCGGCGAACCCCGGGCCGGCGAAGTGGAACAGGCACACTTAACCAGCGTGCCACTGGGCCGGCCTAGTGGCTTTCATCGCATTCGTTAAGTAGAATTTTTAACCCTCACGAACCTTAATTTTGGTGAAAACTAAGAAGTCAGCAATTAGGAACTGTCCTTCCCATGAGCAGTCTGTCGCTTGGCCAATTTCTAAACACTTGGCCACTTTTAGAAACATGGGATTTCATAGGTTTATCTCTTCCTTCGCTTTATTTGA
The DNA here is from genome assembly GCF_041296265.1 of Equus caballus. Taxonomy (NCBI): domain Eukaryota; kingdom Metazoa; phylum Chordata; class Mammalia; order Perissodactyla; family Equidae; genus Equus; species Equus caballus. The sequence goes on along the minus strand of NW_027222367.1, from coordinate 28,141 downwards.
TTTCATCTCACTTTAGTTTTTGGGTGAGGAAGATCGGCCCTCACAGAGCTGACGCCTGTTGCCAATCTTCCTCTTCTTTCTGCTTGAGGGAGAGCGGGCCCGAGGTAACACCTGCGCCCCACTTCCTTGATCTTGCGGACGGGATGCCACCACAGCCCGGTGTGAGGAGCGGTGGAGGTCCACGCCCGGGATCTGAACCCGAGGACCCCAGGCTGCCGAAGCTGAGTGCAGGAGCTTAACCACTATGCCGCCGTGCCGCCGTCCCCTGTCAAAGCTTTTAATAAAGCACGAGACGTGTTCCTCGATAGACCCAAACGTCTTTTCGTTTCCGTATCCTCACAAACCCAAAGTAGATAAACTTCTATTTAGCCACTCACGTCTCAGGTTCTATCTTACTCGGAAATGATCTACATCGTCAAGGAAATTGTTTTTGTCTTAAGTTTGGCACCCGAGCTAACGACTGTTGCCAATCTTCCGTTTTTGTTTTTTCCCCCCCCCCGATTTTTCTCCCCAAATCCCCCCCATGACATAGTTGTCTATCTTAGTTGAGGGCCGTTCTAGTGGTGGCATGTGGGACGCCGCCTCCACACGGCCCGACGAGCGGTGCCGTGTCCGTGCCCGGGATCTGAACGGGCAAAACCCTGGGCCGCCGAAGGGGAGCGTGGGAACTTAACCACTCGGCCACGGGGCTGCCCCCGTCCGTGGACTTTTTTATCACCTGATTTCACCTCGCAAAACTTCAAAGCTTCAAGTTATCAGAGAGGTTTGGGAAGTTGTTTCTATTTATTTAATTAATTTATTTTTCGAGGAAGACGAGCCCCGAGCTGACACCTGCTGCCAATTCTCCTCTTTTTGCCCCGGGAGAGTGGTCCCGAGCTAACATCCGTGCCCATCCTCCTCCCGTTGATAGGCGGGACGCCGACCACAGCATGGCTCACCAAGCGGCGCCACGTCCGCACCCTGGATCCGAACCGGCGAACCCCTGGCCGACAAAACGGAACGTGCGAACTTAACTGCTGTACCGCCGGGCTGGCCCTTCGGGAAGTTCTTTTCAGGACACGGGCCATAAACTAGAATCACCGCTACAGGTTTATCGGAGCGACATCAGCGTTCGTGGTGGATTGAGTCGTCCCCTCTGTCTCTCCCCTCCAGGGGACAACCAAAGGGACGTCTATCGACCCACCCACCAAGGATTCCCCCCCCCCGCATGGCACAGCAGGATGCCTGAGAGATCCACGCAGCCCTACAGCGGCAAGTCACATTCGCACGGTCAAAATTCAATGGCAGAGGGGGCTGGCCCCGTGGCCGAGTGGTTAAGTTCGCGCGCTCCGCTGCAGGCGGCCCAGTGTTTCGTGGGTTCGAATCCTGGGCGCGGACATGGCACTGTTCATCAGACCACGCTGAGGCAGCGTCCCACATGCCACAACTAGAAGAACCCACAACGAAGAATACACAACTATGTACCGGGGGGCTTTGGGGAGAAAAAGGAAAAAATAAAATCTTTAAAAAAAAAATTCAATGGCAGAGACAAAACGTTAAGGTCAGCGAGAGGGAAGAGAATAACCGGCCCAGGAGCAACGGTGTGAAGAACATGGAGAAGACGGGTCCTAGACGCCGGGGTCCCCGGAGCAGCGATTTCATCAGAGGCCCGCGAACGTCCACGATCTCCACACCACGTTTATGGCCGACTGCGTGTGTGGGTCCTTTGGAATCGACCAGGCTACCGTCTGGGCCACTTTGGGACATCGTGTCTAGCTGCCCCGAGCGGTGGAGCTGTCGTTCGAGTGTAAGATGGGGCCCGTCCGGGGAGAGCATGGGGACGGGGAAAGGGAGGCCGCGGGAAGTCACAGAGTCTGAGGTGTTCGGGGGAGACCGACTCTTCTAAAGTGGAGGCGGTAGAAGGAGAGCAGCAGGATTTTTGGATTTTTGTTCTCTCTGTTAGGTATCTGGGTCCGGAGGAGAGTGGGGCGGGGGGGGGGGATGGTTGTGATGGTGGTGGTGGTGGTGGGTGTGAGGCTGAGGCAGGGCTGGTGTTTCCTTTCCGGGTCAGGTGAAAGAGCTCCTCCAGTGGAGGTTTTTGGACAAGGGGTCTGGTCTGGCAGGATGGGAGGTTGCGGGTCGAGCCACAGGGGAATCTGTCGTAGCTCAGACTCGGGCCTTTGAAGAAATAGACAGAGAGAGGAGTTTTGCTCTGTCTGTCACCGCAGCCGGCACCTCAGGAGCAACAACAGAAGGCTTCCCGAATGAGTGAAGGGGCAGGAGCCAGCGTGCCCCGTGCCTCTCTCAGCCCTGCGCCGGCAGGGAAGGAAGCAGGCAGGCAGGCAGGCAGGCAGGCAGGCAGGCAGGCAGGCCTCAGGGCTACTCCCGTCCTACTGCCCGGTGGTCCCTGTCCCGGCCCCGCCCCCACTCTCCCCCTGACCCTCACCGCTCCCCAGCCCTCTTCTCAGCCAGAGAGGCGATGGGGGGGGGCGGGGCGGTCCCAGAACAAGTTTCCTCTCATCCACCATCATCTTGCCACCCTGACGACTTGGCCCGAGATCCTGCCTAGGCTGTAGCCGTGTGTGGTTTTCCTGTGGACAAGGGGGCCGGTTCACCATTTCGGAGGAAACCCCTAGCCTTCCACTGCCGAGTCGAGTCGGTGGGACTCGCCAGCCTGGGAGGGGGGGGGGGGGAGGGGAGGTCAGGCCCATTCATTCCGACGGGCCTGGTGTCAGGGCTTCATTCAAGTGCAGGAAGCTCTCTCCCATGGCCTCGGGCTCTTTTCCATTGAACGGCTTTCTTCAATTCCCCCACCCTTAGGCCGCAGTCCGCCAAGGGCCGGGAGGCAGGGAGGGAAGATGTTGGGGCAGGGTGGCTGTCTGAGAAACTCGCCTCGTCTGGGGCAGAAAGAGTGCCCCCCTCCTTTCTCTAACCCTACTAGACTGCTTGAGGATCACGGACGGTTTGGCTCATCGATGAGCCCTGCGTTATGGGCCCGGCAAGCAAACTCCTAACTGGCAACCCGCTGCTCTAGGCGTGTGTGGGTTTTTTGATCATTCACCTTCAAGTTCGCACGACATTGGTCCGTGTCCCCCGCCCCAGCTTCCCATGGGAAATCCTCCGTCTCTTTCCACAGACTCACTGGCGACTTCACACAGCGCCTGCCTCCTCCTCCTCCTCCTCCTCCTCCCCCCCCCTCCTCCTCCGAAGGAAGGGGCTGACCCCATGGCCGAGCGGTTGAGTTTGCACGCTCCGCTTCAGCGGCCCGGGGCTTCAAAGGTTCGGATCCTGGGCTCGGACACGGTACCGCTCATCAAGCCACGCTGAGGTGGCGTCCCACACGGCAGAACCAGAGGGACCCTCAAAGAGAATATACAACTAGGTACTGGGGTGCTCTGGGGAGAAGAAGAAGAAGGAGGAGGAATAAAAAGAAAAGATAAGATTGGCAATGAGCTCGGGTGCCGGTCTTTAAAAAAAAAAAAAAAAAGAGGAAGAAAGATGGACAAACAGGAACGAATCCCACTGACGGCACCTCCAAATGGTGGGGGGTAGGGGGGTGGGGGGGGTGGGGAGTGGCATCATCGGGCCAATGGTGACTCTAAGTCGTGATCCCGCGGTTGTGTTATTTGATATTTTATCGAATCGATTTATTATTTTATTTTTGAGGAAGATGAGCCCTGAGCGAACATCTGCCGCCAATCCTCCTCTGTCGGCCGAGGAAGACTGGCCCTGAGCTGACATCCGTGCCCATCCCCCTCTACTTTCCAGGTGGGACGCCTGCCACAGCGTGTCTCGCCAAGCGGTGCCGGGTCCTGCGCCCGGGATCCGGACCGGCGAACCCGGGGCCGGCGGAGCGGAACGTGCGAACTTCACCGCCGCGCCACCGGGCCGGCCCCCGGAGTTGTTTTAAAAATCCAGTAAGGGGCTGGCCCCGTGGCCGAGTGGTTAAGTTCGCGCGCTCCGCTGCAGGCGGCCCAGTGTTTCGTCGGTTCGGATCCCGGGCGCGGACACGGCACTGCTCATCAAACCACGCTGAGGCGGCGTCCCACATACCACCGCTAGAAGGACCCACAACGAAGAACACACAACTATGTACCGGGGGGGCTTTGGGGAGAAAAAGGAAAGACAAAAAATAAAATCTTCAAAACTCCAATAAAACTTTGAGTGAAGACGACGAGGAGGATGCGAAACGTATCTCACGCCTCCGAGCCGAGCCGTCCGTTTAGGAAGGGGGACGAGGACCCTTTGTAAGCGATGTCCCTTTTTAAGCACCATTCTAAACCACAGAACAGAACTCCCTCTCCTCGACCCGGAGCGACCCGGAGCGAGGAGGTTCCTGGGTGTGTCAGAGAGGGCCACGTCCTCTGCAGCACGAACGAACCGCCAGGGTTCGGCCACGGGAAAGAATTTCTTCCTCTCCAGGCGGACTAAAAGTCGCCGACGGCAGCGGGCGTAGGTGCTATCCTTCCCGTCCAGGAAAGGCAGGGAGAACTTCAGCCGTGAAGAGAAGGAGGTCTTCCTCACTCCCCGTTTCGGGAGGGCCCCTTTGGCAGGGGAGTTTTGTCTCCTGATTTCAAGTCAGGAAGAAAAGGGAGAGAGAGAGAGAGTGTCCTTCTCGTGCCAGGTCGGTCTGAGGGGGACCTCCTCTGGTTTCCTCCCTTCCCAGGGAAGGCCGTTCGCTCCTTCTTCTAGAAAAAGCTCCCAAAGCACCACCGCCCAGGATGGTTGACCTACGCCCATCGTCCCTCCTTTCCCAATCATTTCTACCGCGACAGAGGGACAGAGGCCCCGGCCCCATCCCCATCCCCACCCCCACCCCCATCGCCTGCCTCCTTGATGGCCAAAGGAGCTGCCTCTGAGAATGGAACGGGGCTTGGAAACCTTCTAGAGGGGTGACTCTCACCTGCCTGCCTGCTGGGAAAAGCACCCACGCTGTCCATCGGACTGCCCTTTTGGGCAAACGTAGGCGTGCCACATAGCGATCGACAGCTATGGCGGGGGGGCGGGGGCGGGGTGGCGTGGTGGTGCCCAGGATCCACGACACGTGACGGCTGCGGAGCACGACAGCCCTAAGACCTTGAGGGAGACGGGGTGGCGCGTGAATCCTTTCGGAACGAGAACGACAGGAAACGCTGACGGGGACGTGTTCTCGTCTCGAGAACACACCAACGCCTCGCACGGTGTCTGACCCGGGGTGCCTCTGACTTTTGTCATCAGAGACGATCCTGTCGACCGCCCCTCACGCTTTGGGGAAAAGGGGAGAGGGACTCGGTAGCACGGGAGAAGCCATCCATCCGCCCTTCCTTTCCGTCTTCACGGCTCCTTCTCGTGGAAAACGAGGAAGCCGTCCGGAGGAACGGAACACTGACCCGGGCCAAAGCGTGGCCCAGCCTGAGCCTCCAAAACCTTCTGCTAAGTGAGAGGTGCCAGACATCCAAGGCGACCTACGTTGCGATTCCACACAGAGGAGAGAGCTAGAACGGTCCAACCCTAGAGGGCGACAGCAGATGGCGGCGGCGGCGGCGGCGGCGGCGGCGGCGGCGGCGGCGGTGGTGGTGGTGGTGGTCGTGGTGAGGCAGATCCGGGAGTGGGGCCGTTTTTTCTTTCGGAGGGAGGGGATGGAAACGGAAACCTTCTGGAAATAGATAGCCGTGACGGATGCGCCACCTTGGGGAGAGAGACCCCCGAAGGCCACTGGCTTGTGCCCCGTGGAAAGGATGGATTCGGTGGGATGGGAATTCTACCTCCGTGTAGAGCGTGTGGTAAACCACGAGGTGGGTGGGTGGGTGGATGGCCTCCCTGCCTCGCCTCCACCTAGACGTCCACACACAGAGACCGACGAGGGAGGGAGGGAGGGAGGGAGGGAGGGAGAGAGACAAGATGGACAGAGGCCGAGGCCGAGGCCGAGGCCGAGGCAGTGAGCGAGTAAGTGATCGACCCTGGCCATAGGGATTCCTCAGAGGGCGTCTCTTGGCTCCCCAAACGAAGAATGTGTGTGGAGATCGAGAAAGATCACCGACCTAGGAGAACCAGCAAGACTTCCTCACCCTCCAGAGAGCCGCTGGGCCCCTGCCGTCCCTGCCACCGCCACCCCTACCCCTCGCCTTTGGCAGCGACGCCAACGAAAGGCAGGCAGACGAGTGGGAGAGTCGTGTGGTGGTGTCCCCCAAGGAAGGTGGGTCCATGCCGACGAGCGGTCGTCGGCGTGTGGAAAAGCCAGAGGCGGGCTGACTAGAAGGAGGGCGTCCTGGGGGAAGGGGCCAGGGTGTGAGGGAGAGAGGCCTGTTTCTCTTCCCCTGTTGGTCCCAAGTCAGGGGCCCAAAGGAGGAAAGCTGTCCGTTCCTTTCCGACTCGGACGGTTCGGGCGGGACCGACCGATCCCCGTGGCGGCGCGGTCGGGGCTTTCTGGACCAGAACCCCTCTCTCCGTCGCCTTTCGACCACACACACGCTTTAGAGGCCAAGAGAAAATGGATCGGGTCTCTCTGTCTCTCTCCCTAGAAAACAAGGGCCGGGGGCCGAGCCCGTGGACGAGCGGTCAAGTACGCGCCCCCACCCCGACCCCCGGCTTCGACGGCCCAGGTTTTCACCGGTTCGGATCCTGGGCGCAGCCCCAGACCCAGCATCGCCCTTCAAGCCCACATAGCAGAAACCCGAAAGACCTACCACTGGAACCTACAACTATGGATGGACGGGACGGGACGGGACGGGGCGGGGCGGGGCGGGGCGGGGCGGGGGTGGGGGGGGGCGGCTTTGGGGAGAAGGAAGAAAGAAAAAATAAAAGAAACACAAGGACGGTCATCGCGATAGTTCTTTCCACTTCCATCCATATGTTAACAGGACCCAAGTTTCCCGACCTCCATTTGGATGCATGTTAACTAAATGGAGAAGCTATTCAAAGGACTCCTCTAAAGAAGTCCACGTTCTTCTTTCTAAATGATAATGAAAATCATTGTCACCACCGCTCTTCCGACCCTCCATGTCCAGACGGCCTCCCGCCCCTCCCCCATCCCCAACTCCCGCCCCGCCCCGCCCCGCGCCGACCCCCGCCCCCGGCATTCGCCCCGCCCACCTTTCCCTCTCCACTCCTACCCCCCCGCCCCCCGCCGCCCGGGACACCACCCCCCGCACCCCACCCCCCCCCCATCCCGGCCGGGCCACCTGGTCGACCTCCTCGAACACTATATAAGAGGATGCCGGGCAGCCGGTGGCGCCCGACAAGCGGCCTCCTCACCGGCCGGACGGATCAGCCTCGCGGGGGCGGGCGATGGGGAGGCGTTCGTCCAGGTCAGGTCAGGTCAGGTCAGGTCAGGTCGGGGGAGGGAGGATGCAGCGCCGGCCGGCCTGGTGCGTGGCCTGGTCCCGATCCACCCCGCGTCTCGTTTCTCGGGCCGGGACGAGTACAGGCGGGGAGGCCGACTCGGTCACGGAAAGCGGCCTTGGGGAGGTTTTGGCGAACGTCCCTGTCCCAGGGCCGTCTGCCGACTAGGGGACGGAGTCCTCCTCCATGCGCCTTCTCGCCCCCAGTCGGGCGGGTTGTGGGTCGCGCGGTCGACTTGGCCATTTCACCGGAGGCGTCCTGCCTGCCGGGGCTCCCTCCCTCGGGCCGGTGCGAGCGGTCCTCGGGCGGCCCGGGAATTTGGGCCGCAGCGAACGAACGAACGAAGCCCGTCCCTCCTGCGTCGGCACGGATGAGACACAGCCCTGGTGGATGGAGCCGCTTTCCTCGGGTTTCCTTTTGCTTTCGGCCGCTGCTGCCACCAAACCTCCCTAAACGATAGGAATGAAAACGGGAACGGTTGGCATAATAAAAGCGTTTTGGTTGGCGTGTTTCTTGGCTTTTGGGGACTCGAGAGGTATGATGGATGATCTCCGATTGTCCTTTGGAAGGAAGGTCTATTTCATCCCAGTCGCACGAACCCCGCAAACGTGCGGCTGGACGAGGGAGGGAGGGAGGGAGGGAGGGAGGGAGGCCAACCACGGGATTTCCGCACGACCAGCTGATGGACACGACCGCCCCCGTGAGCCGGGCGGAGGGCAGCCGCCCGGGTCTCGCAGCTACGTGCCCGCGGAACCCTCGGGACTGCGAGAAGCCCGAGCGACCCGCAGTCACGCGGCGCTCGGCGCGGACATCTGGTCGGCCCGCGCGCCACGGGACCCGGG
>NW_027222367.1:0-7500 GCF_041296265.1 Equus caballus | reverse complement strand
CCATGGCCACACAACGCAGGAGGGGTCTGCGGTAGAGGTAAGGCCTAGAGCAAGTCGGAGCGTCCGTGGTCAGGGCCGCGAGCCCGCGCTGCCCCGGGCTCGCCATCTCCGGCCACACTGGGCTTAGCTAGGGATCTAAAAGGCCCCTGTGCGGCTCCCAAGTCAGTGCCTCCCCTCAGGCCGAGACCAAGGGAGGCAGAGACTGGGACGGAGGTGCCGATCAAACAGCACCTCCCAACCAAAGAGCCAGCATCACGCCGCTGGCTCGGCCCGCCACGATCACTCCCACACCCGCGTGGAAACCCCAGCAAGGGGAACACGCGGGCACGCGCCCGAGCCTGCCCGCCCCCACACGGCACGCCGTGGGGGGGGGCGACGAGGCACCCGTCCCCCCCGAGGGGGACGGGCACGCCTCCCTTACCGACTCGACCCCCCGCTTCTCAGACACACCAGCGCAGCGGTCACCTGAGGAGGGCGACGGGAACAGGGAACGACACCGCCAATCGGCCTCAGGCGCCTGAGGGACGACCTGGAACACTCCAGGGGCACCGCCAACGGCCGGGGGAGCGCGCTCACGCGTCCAAGAAGGCGCGCGGCGCGGCGGCAACACGGCCCGCCCCACCGTGGGGAGGGCCGCCCGCGAGACACAGCCAAGAGGCACAGGCGGAGCATCCGCCGCGTCACGGAGACCCCGACACCGCCCACGCCACAAGGCACGGGGCGGGGGAGCGAGGTCGGGCCGGATTCCGCACCCCTGCCACCTCCCACACGCCACTCGCAGCGGGGGAGAACGGGCGAGGGGGCCCGCGGGCAGAGCGAGAAGAGCGGTCCCGTTCGCCATGAACGTCCGTCCCTCGTCTGGCACGGCTTAGGCCCGGCCCGGGAGAGCACAGCATCACCACATCGATCAGCAGCATAACGCGAGGGATCCCCGAGCAAGGGAAGGCCGGCGAGGACAGCGAGCGGAGGAGCCTGCTTCAGCCTCACCGGCCCCCCTCCTCCTCTAGCAAGCGCGGGCGACGACCCCAGGACGAGAACGCCTGACACGCACTGGCACGGAGCCGGCGGGACGGGGTAAGTCGCGACCGCACCCGGGTGCCGGCAGCAGGGAGTGCACGTGGTAGAGGACCCCGCGCCCCTAACCCCGCCGCCCTCGGGTACCAGAGACCGGAGGTGGCACCACGGTCGCGGGGACGCCTGGAACGCACAAGAGCCGGCGCGCAGGCCCCAGCGGGCGGCTCAAGCGGCGGGGGTGGAAACGGGCGTCCGGTTCTCGGCCAGAGCCCGGAGACCTCCCCGCACACGCATCCAGGCACCCGGAAGCTCTCGGGCGACTGTCACCCGAGCAGAGCGTGTCAGCACTTATCTGGCGGCACAAAACCACCCATTCAGGGGCAAGAATCGCCGCGCCCGGAGACGGGGCCCACCCACGGATCACGAGGGGAACCCCTGGATCACGGCCACGGCCACCAGACCCCAAGCACGACCCCATCGCCACCAGGCCCGGAGCTCCCGGGGCCATCTGGTCGACCCCAGAAGCGTGGCGGCAGGGGGAGCCGGGGACAGCCTCCCCGGGCCGCCCGCGCGGGCCGGGACCGGTCGGTCCCTCCCTCTGAGTCGCCGGGTCAGGACTTAGAAAAGAATTCCACGGAGGAGCCTCCGGCGACCGGGCCCGGGGCGGGACCGTGGCTCCCGTCCCTCAGCCGGGGCTCCACCTACGCCTCGAGCCGGCCCCCTCCCACCTCCGGACAAAGACGCGACCCGCGAAACTCGGAGAGAGAAGTCCGGTCCGACGGCCCGGACCCACCCCGGGCACGCGTCCCGGCCGGGGACGCCCTCCCCGGCCCGCCCTCGAGGGCTCCCGGGGCCGGTCCACGCTCTTCTCCAGGGCGGGACTTGGACAAAAAACTGCCACGGAGGAGGAGGCATCCGAGGACCGGGCCCGGTCCCCACCGCCAGAGCCGGTCGACTCGGAAGACCAGTGGGGAAAAGGCCAGCCCGGCGGCCGAGCCCGTCGCGCCCTCCACGGGCCTCCCCCGCAAGGCCCCGGCCGGTCCCCCACCTCCGGAGCGGGGCGCGGAAAGGGGATCGGCGACGCGGAAGGCCCGACCACCGGGCCGCCCTCAGGACGACGGCCGGGCACGGGACGAGTTCCCTCGCCCGTTCCCCCGCGGTGGCCCCCCACCCCCTCCCGGGGACGGAGGGGCACCGGCGGCTGCTGGTCGACCCGTCCGGGAGGCCCCACACCCCGGCCGGCACCGGGCGGCGCGGCGACAGCCACCTCCCTCAGTAGCCTGCACCTCCAATCTCCGGCGAGCGGGCGTCGCGCTCACGCACCGGCGCCACCGGGCCAGATCCCGCCAGCGACGCCGGCCTCCCGGGACTCTGCCTCGGTCACCGCGGCCGAGTCCCGTCCCTTGGCCCGCGTCGCCGGAGCTCCGGAGGAAAGAGACGATATAAAAGCGGCCGCCAGGTGGCACCCGGCGACCGGCGACCGCCTCAGCGGGACGGAGCCGGAGCGCGGGCCCGCCGGGGAGCACAGCCGGGCCGCCGGGCCGCCAGATCCCGTCCCGGCGCCCCCTCGGACCCAGCCTCCCGGCCCAGCTCGGCCCCGGGGCGTCCGCCCGCGGGCTCCCGGCCGCCAAGGCGCAGCCCCAGCCGCAGGAGGGGGACCCGGAAAAGGTTTCTCGGGCGCTCACCGGGAAGGGGACGGGGAGAGTTCCCCCAGAGAGGCCAGGGGTCGGCCCGGGCCGGGCTGAGCCGGTGCGGCCGGGAGGCCGCCGCTTCCCGGAGCGGCCGGAGCGCCCCCGGGGCTCCCGGGAGGACTTAGAAAATCAGGGCGGGCGGGGACGGTCAAACCGAAACCAGGCACGTCATCCGAGAAGGACCGTGATGACGGGAGGAGGAAAGCTTTCAAGCGCAGAGGGTCTGTCGAAGGCAGGCGGAGAGTCTACCCGCTGAAACGGACGAAGATGGGAAAAAGAGGCTAGCTGAGGTGCCGACATTTAAGGAAATTAAAAAAAAAAAAAAAGCACGAGGGCGTGGAGAACTGGGGGAAAATCAACACTGAGAAATCTACCCTCTGAAACTGACGAAGATGGGCAACAGGGGCTAGCTCGGGTGGCAATCTTTAAGCAGACACACACACACACACACACACACACACACACACACAAGCGCGTAGAGACCTGGGGAAAAAGCAACGCTGAGAAATCTACCCTCTGAAACTGACGAACATGGGCAACACAGGCTAGCTCAGGTGGCAATCGTTAAGCAAAAAAATAAATAAATAAAATAAAAAACTACAATGGCGAGGAGACCCGGTGAAAAAGCAACCCTGAAAAAAGGTACCCTCTGAAACGGAGGAAGCAGGGCAACAGAGCCTAGCTCAGGTGACAATATTTAAGCCAAAAAGAAAGAAACAAAGAAACAAAGAAACAAAGAAAAGAGCAAGGGAGTGGAGACCTTGGGAAAGAGCGATACTGAAAAATCTAGCCTCTGAAACTGACAAAGATGGGCAACACACGTTAGCTCAAGTGCCAATCTTGCAAAGAAAACACACACACTCACACACACACACACACTGAGGGACGTGGAGACCTGGGGAAAAAGCAACACTGAGAAATCCACCCTCTGAAGCTGACGAAAATGGGCCACAGAGGCTAGCTCAGGCGGCAATCGTTAAGCAAAAGAAACACACAAGGGCGTGGAGACCTGGGGAAAAAGCAACACTGAGAAATCCACCCTCAGAAACTGAGAAAGAAGCGCAACAGAGGCTAGCTCAGGTGGCAATCGTTAAGCAAAAGAAACACACAAGGGCGTGGAGACCCGGGTAAAAAGCAGCACGGAGAAATCCACCCTCTGAAACTGAGGAACATGGGCAACAGACGCTAGCTCAGGTTGGAACCTTTAAGCAGAAAAGAAAGACACCAGGGCGTGGAGAGCTGGCGAAAAAAGCAACACTGAGAAAACTACCCTCTGAAACTGAGAAAGAAGCGCAACAGAGGCTAGCTCAGGTGGCAATCTTTAAGCAAAAGAAACACACAAGGGCGTGGAGACCTGGGGAAAAAGCAACACTGAGAAATCTACCCTCTGAAACTGATGAACATGGGCAACAGAGGCTAGCTCAGGTGGCAATCGTTAAGCAAAAGGAAAACACAAGGGCGTGGAGACCTGGGGAAAAAGCAACACTGAGAAATCCACCCTCTGAAGCTGACGAAAATGGGCAACAGAGGCTACCTCAGGTGGCAATCATTAAGCAAAATAATAAAATAAAATAAAAAACTACAATGGCGAGGAGACCCGGTGAAAAAGCAACCCTGAAAAAAGGTACCCGCTGAAACGGAGGAAGCAGGGCAACAGAGCCTAGCTCAGGTGACAATATTTAAGCCAAAAAGAAAGAAAGAAAGAAAGAAAGAAAGAAAGAAAGAAAGAAAGAAAAGAGCAAGGGAGTGGAGACCTTGGGAAAGAGCAATACTGAAAAATCTAGCCTCTGACTGACAAAGACTGGCAACACACGTTAGCTCAAGTGCCAATCTTGCAAAGAAAACACACACACTCACACACACACACACTGAGGGACGTGGAGATCTGGGGAAAAAGCAACACTGAGAAATCCACCCTCTGAAGCTGACGAAAATGGGCCACAGAGGCTAGCTCAGGTGGCAATCGTTAAGCAAAAGAAACACACAAGGGCGTGGAGACCCGGGTAAAAAGCAGCACGGAGAAATCCACCCTCTGAAACTGAGGAACATGGGCAACAGACCCTAGCTCAGGTTGCAACCTTTAAGCAGAAAAGAAAGACACAAGGGCGTGGAGACCCGGGTAAAAAGCAGCACGGAGAAATCCACCCTCTGAAACTGACGAACATGGGCAACAGAGGCTAGCTCAGGTGGCAATCGTTAAGCAAAAGAAACACACAGGGGCGTGGAGACCTGGGCAAAAAGCAGCACTGAGAAATCTACCCTCTGAAACTGACGAAGATGGGCCACAGAGGCTAGCTCAGGTGGCAATCGTTAAGCAAAAGAAACACACAAGGGCGTGGAGACCTGGGGAAAAAGCAACACTGAGAAATCCACCCTCTCAAACTGACGAACATGGGCAACACGGGCTAGCTCAGGTGGCAATTTTTAAGGAAAAATAAAAGGAAGTGCGTGGAGACCTGGGGAAAAAGCAACACGGAGAAATCCACCCTCAGAAACTGAGAAAGAAGCGCAACAAAGGCTAGCTCAGGTGGCAATCGTTAAGCAAAAGAAACACACAAGGGCGTGGAGACCTGGGAAAAAGCAGCACTGAGAAATGTACCCTCTGAAACTGACGACGATGGGCAACAGAGGCTAGCTCAGGTGGCAATCTTTAAGCAAAAGGGAAACACAAGGGCGTGGAGACCTGGGGAAAAAGCACAACTGAGAATTCTACCCACTGAAACTGCCGAAGATGGGCAACAGATGCTAGCTTTGGTTAAATATTTGAGCAAAAAAAAAAAAAAAAAACACACACACACACACACACACAAGGGCGTGCAGAACTTGGGAAAGAGCAAGACTGAGAAATCTACCCTCTGAAACTGACAAAGATGGGCAACAGAGACTAGCTCAGGTGGCAATCGTTAAGCAAAAGAAACACACAAGGGCGTGGAGACCTGGGGAAAAAGCAGCACGGAGAAATCCACACTCTGAAACTGACGAAGATGGGCCACAGAGGCTACCTCAGGTGGCAATCATTAAGCAAAAATATAAAATAAAATAAAAAAACTACAATGGCGAGGAGACCCGGTGAAAAAGCAACCCTGAAAAAAGGTACCCGCTGAAACGGAGGAAGCAGGGCAACAGAGCCTAGCTCAGGTGACAATATTTAAGCCAAAAAGAAAGAAAGAAAGAAAGAAAGGTAGGAAGAAGAAAAGAGCAAGGGAGTGGAGACCTTGGGAAAGAGCGATACTGAAAAATCTAGCCTCTGACTGACAAAGACTGGCAACACACGTTAGCTCAAGTGCCAATCTTGCAAAGAAAACACACACACTCACACACACACACACTGAGGGACTTGGAGACCTGGGGAAAAAGCAACACTGAGAAATCCACCCTCTGAAGCTGACGAAAATGGGCCACAGAGGCTAGCTCAGGTGGCAATCGTTAAGCAAAAGAAACACACAAGGGCGTGGAGACCTGGGGAAAAAGCAACACGGAGAAATCCACCCTCTGAAACTGACGAAGAAGGGCAACAGATGCTAGCTTAGGTTCAATATTTGAGCAAAAAAAAAAAAAAAAAAAAACCCACACACAAGGGCGTGCAGAACTTGGGAAAGAGCAAGACTGAGAAATCTACCCTCTGAAACTGACAAAGATGGCCACAGAGGCTAGCTCAGGTGGCAATCGTTAAGCAAAAGAAACACACAAGGGCGTGGAGACCTGGGGAAAAAGCAGCACTGAGAAATGTACCCTCTGAAACTGACGACGATGGGCAACAGAGGCTAGCTCAGGTGGCAATCGTTAAGCAAAGAAAACACAAGGGCGTGGAGACCTGGGGAAAAAGCAACACTGAGAATCCACCCTCTGAAGCTGACGAAAATGGGCAACAGAGGCTACCTCAGGTGGCAATCATTAAGCAAAAAAATAAAATAAAATACAAAACTACAATGGCGAGGAGACCCGGTGAAAAGCAACCCTGAAAAAAGGTACCCTCTGAAACGGAGGAAGCAGGGCAACAGAGCCTCGCTCAGGTGACAATATTTAAGCCAAAAAGAGAAAGAAAGAAAGAAGAAAGAAAGAAAGAAAGAAAGAAAGAAAGAAAGAGCAAGGAGTGGAGACCTTGGAAAGAGCAATACTGAAAAATCTAGCCTCTGACTGACAAAGACTGGCAACACACGTTAGCTCAAGTGCCAATCTTGCAAAGAAAACACACACACTCACACACACACACACTGAGGGACGTGGAGATCTGGGGAAAAAGCAACACTGAGAAATCCACCCTCTGAAGCTGACGAAAATGGGCCACAGAGGCTAGCTCAGGTGGCAATCGTTAAGCAAAAGAAACACACAAGGGCGTGGAGACCCGGGTAAAAAGCAGCACGGAGAAATCCACCCTCTGAAACTGAGGAACATGGGCAACAGACCCTAGCTCAGGTTGCAACCTTTAAGCAGAAAAGAAAGACACAAGGCGTGGAGACCCGGGTAAAAAGCAGCACGGAGAAATCCACCCTCTGAAACTGACGAACATGGGCAACAGAGGCTAGCTCAGGTGGCAATCGTTAAGCAAAAGAAACACACAGGGGCGTGGAGACCTGGCAAAAAGCAGCACTGAGAAATCTACCCTCTGAAACTGACGAAGATGGGCCACAGAGGCTAGCTCAGGTGGCAATCGTTAAGCAAAAGAAACACACAAGGCGTGGAGACCTGGGGAAAAAGCAACACTGAGAAATCCACCCTCTCAAACTGACGAACATGGGCAACACGGGCTAGCTCAGGTGGCAATTAAAAAAAAAAAAAAAAAGGAAGTGCGTGG
>NW_027222366.1:20000-24280 GCF_041296265.1 Equus caballus | reverse complement strand
GTTCTCTCTGTTAGGTATCTGGGTCCGGAGGAGAGTGGGGCGGGGGGGGGGGGATGGTTGTGATGGTGGTGGTGGTGGTGGGTGTGAGGCTGAGGCAGGGCTGGTGTTTCCTTTCCGGGTCAGGTGAAAGAGCTCCTCCAGTGGAGGTTTTTGGACAAGGGGTCTGGTCTGGCAGGATGGGAGGTTGCGGGTCGAGCCACAGGGGAATCTGTCGTAGCTCAGACTCGGGCCTTTGAAGAAATAGACAGAGAGAGGAGTTTTGCTCTGTCTGTCACCGCAGCCGGCACCTCAGGAGCAACAACAGAAGGCTTCCCGAATGAGTGAAGGGGCAGGAGCCAGCGTGCCCCGTGCCTCTCTCAGCCCTGCGCCGGCAGGGAAGGAAGCAGGCAGGCAGGCAGGCAGGCAGGCAGGCAGGCAGGCCTCAGGGCTACTCCCGTCCTACTGCCCGGTGGTCCCTGTCCCGGCCCCGCCCCCACTCTCCCCCTGACCCTCACCGCTCCCCAGCCCTCTTCTCAGCCAGAGAGGCGATGGGGGGGGGCGGGGCGGTCCCAGAACAAGTTTCCTCTCATCCACCATCATCTTGCCACCCTGACGACTTGGCCCGAGATCCTGCCTAGGCTGTAGCCGTGTGTGGTTTTCCTGTGGACAAGGGGGCCGGTTCACCATTTCGGAGGAAACCCCTAGCCTTCCACTGCCGAGTCGAGTCGGTGGGACTCGCCAGCCTGGGAGGGGGGGGGGGGGGAGGGGAGGTCAGGCCCATTCATTCCGACGGGCCTGGTGTCAGGGCTTCATTCAAGTGCAGGAAGCTCTCTCCCATGGCCTCGGGCTCTTTTCCATTGAACGGCTTTCTTCAATTCCCCCACCCTTAGGCCGCAGTCCGCCAAGGGCCGGGAGGCAGGGAGGGAAGATGTTGGGGCAGGGTGGCTGTCTGAGAAACTCGCCTCGTCTGGGGCAGAAAGAGTGCCCCCCTCCTTTCTCTAACCCTACTAGACTGCTTGAGGATCACGGACGGTTTGGCTCATCGATGAGCCCTGCGTTATGGGCCCGGCAAGCAAACTCCTAACTGGCAACCCGCTGCTCTAGGCGTGTGTGGGTTTTTTGATCATTCACCTTCAAGTTCGCACGACATTGGTCCGTGTCCCCCGCCCCAGCTTCCCATGGGAAATCCTCCGTCTCTTTCCACAGACTCACTGGCGACTTCACACAGCGCCTGCCTCCTCCTCCTCCTCCTCCTCCTCCCCCCCCCTCCTCCTCCGAAGGAAGGGGCTGACCCCATGGCCGAGCGGTTGAGTTTGCACGCTCCGCTTCAGCGGCCCGGGGCTTCAAAGGTTCGGATCCTGGGCTCGGACACGGTACCGCTCATCAAGCCACGCTGAGGTGGCGTCCCACACGGCAGAACCAGAGGGACCCTCAAAGAGAATATACAACTAGGTACTGGGGTGCTCTGGGGAGAAGAAGAAGAAGGAGGAGGAATAAAAAGAAAAGATAAGATTGGCAATGAGCTCGGGTGCCGGTCTTTAAAAAAAAAAAAAAAAGAGGAAGAAAGATGGACAAACAGGAACGAATCCCACTGACGGCACCTCCAAATGGTGGGGGGTAGGGGGGTGGGGGGGGTGGGGAGTGGCATCATCGGGCCAATGGTGACTCTAAGTCGTGATCCCGCGGTTGTGTTATTTGATATTTTATCGAATCGATTTATTATTTTATTTTTGAGGAAGATGAGCCCTGAGCGAACATCTGCCGCCAATCCTCCTCTGTCGGCCGAGGAAGACTGGCCCTGAGCTGACATCCGTGCCCATCCCCCTCTACTTTCCAGGTGGGACGCCTGCCACAGCGTGTCTCGCCAAGCGGTGCCGGGTCCTGCGCCCGGGATCCGGACCGGCGAACCCGGGGCCGGCGGAGCGGAACGTGCGAACTTCACCGCCGCGCCACCGGGCCGGCCCCCGGAGTTGTTTTAAAAATCCAGTAAGGGGCTGGCCCCGTGGCCGAGTGGTTAAGTTCGCGCGCTCCGCTGCAGGCGGCCCAGTGTTTCGTCGGTTCGGATCCCGGGCGCGGACACGGCACTGCTCATCAAACCACGCTGAGGCGGCGTCCCACATACCACCGCTAGAAGGACCCACAACGAAGAACACACAACTATGTACCGGGGGGGCTTTGGGGAGAAAAAGGAAAGACAAAAAATAAAATCTTCAAAACTCCAATAAAACTTTGAGTGAAGACGACGAGGAGGATGCGAAACGTATCTCACGCCTCCGAGCCGAGCCGTCCGTTTAGGAAGGGGGACGAGGACCCTTTGTAAGCGATGTCCCTTTTTAAGCACCATTCTAAACCACAGAACAGAACTCCCTCTCCTCGACCCGGAGCGACCCGGAGCGAGGAGGTTCCTGGGTGTGTCAGAGAGGGCCACGTCCTCTGCAGCACGAACGAACCGCCAGGGTTCGGCCACGGGAAAGAATTTCTTCCTCTCCAGGCGGACTAAAAGTCGCCGACGGCAGCGGGCGTAGGTGCTATCCTTCCCGTCCAGGAAAGGCAGGGAGAACTTCAGCCGTGAAGAGAAGGAGGTCTTCCTCACTCCCCGTTTCGGGAGGGCCCCTTTGGCAGGGGAGTTTTGTCTCCTGATTTCAAGTCAGGAAGAAAAGGGAGAGAGAGAGAGAGTGTCCTTCTCGTGCCAGGTCGGTCTGAGGGGGACCTCCTCTGGTTTCCTCCCTTCCCAGGGAAGGCCGTTCGCTCCTTCTTCTAGAAAAAGCTCCCAAAGCACCACCGCCCAGGATGGTTGACCTACGCCCATCGTCCCTCCTTTCCCAATCATTTCTACCGCGACAGAGGGACAGAGGCCCCGGCCCCATCCCCATCCCCACCCCCACCCCCATCGCCTGCCTCCTTGATGGCCAAAGGAGCTGCCTCTGAGAATGGAACGGGGCTTGGAAACCTTCTAGAGGGGTGACTCTCACCTGCCTGCCTGCTGGGAAAAGCACCCACGCTGTCCATCGGACTGCCCTTTTGGGCAAACGTAGGCGTGCCACATAGCGATCGACAGCTATGGCGGGGGGGCGGGGGCGGGGTGGCGTGGTGGTGCCCAGGATCCACGACACGTGACGGCTGCGGAGCACGACAGCCCTAAGACCTTGAGGGAGACGGGGTGGCGCGTGAATCCTTTCGGAACGAGAACGACAGGAAACGCTGACGGGGACGTGTTCTCGTCTCGAGAACACACCAACGCCTCGCACGGTGTCTGACCCGGGGTGCCTCTGACTTTTGTCATCAGAGACGATCCTGTCGACCGCCCCTCACGCTTTGGGGAAAAGGGGAGAGGGACTCGGTAGCACGGGAGAAGCCATCCATCCGCCCTTCCTTTCCGTCTTCACGGCTCCTTCTCGTGGAAAACGAGGAAGCCGTCCGGAGGAACGGAACACTGACCCGGGCCAAAGCGTGGCCCAGCCTGAGCCTCCAAAACCTTCTGCTAAGTGAGAGGTGCCAGACATCCAAGGCGACCTACGTTGCGATTCCACACAGAGGAGAGAGCTAGAACGGTCCAACCCTAGAGGGCGACAGCAGATGGCGGCGGCGGCGGCGGCGGCGGCGGCGGCGGCGGCGGCGGTGGTGGTGGTGGTGGTCGTGGTGAGGCAGATCCGGGAGTGGGGCCGTTTTTTCTTTCGGAGGGAGGGGATGGAAACGGAAACCTTCTGGAAATAGATAGCCGTGACGGATGCGCCACCTTGGGGAGAGAGACCCCCGAAGGCCACTGGCTTGTGCCCCGTGGAAAGGATGGATTCGGTGGGATGGGAATTCTACCTCCGTGTAGAGCGTGTGGTAAACCACGAGGTGGGTGGGTGGGTGGATGGCCTCCCTGCCTCGCCTCCACCTAGACGTCCACACACAGAGACCGACGAGGGAGGGAGGGAGGGAGGGAGGGAGGGAGAGAGACAAGATGGACAGAGGCCGAGGCCGAGGCCGAGGCCGAGGCAGTGAGCGAGTAAGTGATCGACCCTGGCCATAGGGATTCCTCAGAGGGCGTCTCTTGGCTCCCCAAACGAAGAATGTGTGTGGAGATCGAGAAAGATCACCGACCTAGGAGAACCAGCAAGACTTCCTCACCCTCCAGAGAGCCGCTGGGCCCCTGCCGTCCCTGCCACCGCCACCCCTACCCCTCGCCTTTGGCAGCGACGCCAACGAAAGGCAGGCAGACGAGTGGGAGAGTCGTGTGGTGGTGTCCCCCAAGGAAGGTGGGTCCATGCCGACGAGCGGTCGTCGGCGTGTGGAAAAGCCAGAGGCGGGCTGAC
>NW_027222366.1:0-5000 GCF_041296265.1 Equus caballus | reverse complement strand
GCTCACGCGTCCAAGAAGGCGCGCGGCGCGGCGGCAACACGGCCCGCCCCACCGTGGGGAGGGCCGCCCGCGAGACACAGCCAAGAGGCACAGGCGGAGCATCCGCCGCGTCACGGAGACCCCGACACCGCCCACGCCACAAGGCACGGGGCGGGGGAGCGAGGTCGGGCCGGATTCCGCACCCCTGCCACCTCCCACACGCCACTCGCAGCGGGGGAGAACGGGCGAGGGGGCCCGCGGGCAGAGCGAGAAGAGCGGTCCCGTTCGCCATGAACGTCCGTCCCTCGTCTGGCACGGCTTAGGCCCGGCCCGGGAGAGCACAGCATCACCACATCGATCAGCAGCATAACGCGAGGGATCCCCGAGCAAGGGAAGGCCGGCGAGGACAGCGAGCGGAGGAGCCTGCTTCAGCCTCACCGGCCCCCCTCCTCCTCTAGCAAGCGCGGGCGACGACCCCAGGACGAGAACGCCTGACACGCACTGGCACGGAGCCGGCGGGACGGGGTAAGTCGCGACCGCACCCGGGTGCCGGCAGCAGGGAGTGCACGTGGTAGAGGACCCCGCGCCCCTAACCCCGCCGCCCTCGGGTACCAGAGACCGGAGGTGGCACCACGGTCGCGGGGACGCCTGGAACGCACAAGAGCCGGCGCGCAGGCCCCAGCGGGCGGCTCAAGCGGCGGGGGTGGAAACGGGCGTCCGGTTCTCGGCCAGAGCCCGGAGACCTCCCCGCACACGCATCCAGGCACCCGGAAGCTCTCGGGCGACTGTCACCCGAGCAGAGCGTGTCAGCACTTATCTGGCGGCACAAAACCACCCATTCAGGGGCAAGAATCGCCGCGCCCGGAGACGGGGCCCACCCACGGATCACGAGGGGAACCCCTGGATCACGGCCACGGCCACCAGACCCCAAGCACGACCCCATCGCCACCAGGCCCGGAGCTCCCGGGGCCATCTGGTCGACCCCAGAAGCGTGGCGGCAGGGGGAGCCGGGGACAGCCTCCCCGGGCCGCCCGCGCGGGCCGGGACCGGTCGGTCCCTCCCTCTGAGTCGCCGGGTCAGGACTTAGAAAAGAATTCCACGGAGGAGCCTCCGGCGACCGGGCCCGGGGCGGGACCGTGGCTCCCGTCCCTCAGCCGGGGCTCCACCTACGCCTCGAGCCGGCCCCCTCCCACCTCCGGACAAAGACGCGACCCGCGAAACTCGGAGAGAGAAGTCCGGTCCGACGGCCCGGACCCACCCCGGGCACGCGTCCCGGCCGGGGACGCCCTCCCCGGCCCGCCCTCGAGGGCTCCCGGGGCCGGTCCACGCTCTTCTCCAGGGCGGGACTTGGACAAAAAACTGCCACGGAGGAGGAGGCATCCGAGGACCGGGCCCGGTCCCCACCGCCAGAGCCGGTCGACTCGGAAGACCAGTGGGGAAAAGGCCAGCCCGGCGGCCGAGCCCGTCGCGCCCTCCACGGGCCTCCCCCGCAAGGCCCCGGCCGGTCCCCCACCTCCGGAGCGGGGCGCGGAAAGGGGATCGGCGACGCGGAAGGCCCGACCACCGGGCCGCCCTCAGGACGACGGCCGGGCACGGGACGAGTTCCCTCGCCCGTTCCCCCGCGGTGGCCCCCCACCCCCTCCCGGGGACGGAGGGGCAC
The DNA here is from genome assembly GCF_041296265.1 of Equus caballus. Classification (NCBI taxonomy): domain Eukaryota; kingdom Metazoa; phylum Chordata; class Mammalia; order Perissodactyla; family Equidae; genus Equus; species Equus caballus. The sequence continues at coordinate 3,361 of NW_027222366.1, read as the reverse complement.
CGGCGGCTGCTGGTCGACCCGTCCGGGAGGCCCCACACCCCGGCCGGCACCGGGCGGCGCGGCGACAGCCACCTCCCTCAGTAGCCTGCACCTCCAATCTCCGGCGAGCGGGCGTCGCGCTCACGCACCGGCGCCACCGGGCCAGATCCCGCCAGCGACGCCGGCCTCCCGGGACTCTGCCTCGGTCACCGCGGCCGAGTCCCGTCCCTTGGCCCGCGTCGCCGGAGCTCCGGAGGAAAGAGACGATATAAAAGCGGCCGCCAGGTGGCACCCGGCGACCGGCGACCGCCTCAGCGGGACGGAGCCGGAGCGCGGGCCCGCCGGGGAGCACAGCCGGGCCGCCGGGCCGCCAGATCCCGTCCCGGCGCCCCCTCGGACCCAGCCTCCCGGCCCAGCTCGGCCCCGGGGCGTCCGCCCGCGGGCTCCCGGCCGCCAAGGCGCAGCCCCAGCCGCAGGAGGGGGACCCGGAAAAGGTTTCTCGGGCGCTCACCGGGAAGGGGACGGGGAGAGTTCCCCCAGAGAGGCCAGGGGTCGGCCCGGGCCGGGCTGAGCCGGTGCGGCCGGGAGGCCGCCGCTTCCCGGAGCGGCCGGAGCGCCCCCGGGGCTCCCGGGAGGACTTAGAAAATCAGGGCGGGCGGGGACGGTCAAACCGAAACCAGGCACGTCATCCGAGAAGGACCGTGATGACGGGAGGAGGAAAGCTTTCAAGCGCAGAGGGTCTGTCGAAGGCAGGCGGAGAGTCTACCCGCTGAAACGGACGAAGATGGGAAAAAGAGGCTAGCTGAGGTGCCGACATTTAAGGAAATTAAAAAAAAAAAAAAAGCACGAGGGCGTGGAGAACTGGGGGAAAATCAACACTGAGAAATCTACCCTCTGAAACTGACGAAGATGGGCAACAGGGGCTAGCTCGGGTGGCAATCTTTAAGCAGAACACACACACACACACACACACACACACACACACAAGCGCGTAGAGACCTGGGGAAAAAGCAACGCTGAGAAATCTACCCTCTGAAACTGACGAACATGGGCAACACAGGCTAGCTCAGGTGGCAATCGTTAAGCAAAAAAATAAATAAATAAAATAAAAAACTACAATGGCGAGGAGACCCGGTGAAAAAGCAACCCTGAAAAAAGGTACCCTCTGAAACGGAGGAAGCAGGGCAACAGAGCCTAGCTCAGGTGACAATATTTAAGCCAAAAAGAAAGAAACAAAGAAACAAAGAAACAAAGAAAAGAGCAAGGGAGTGGAGACCTTGGGAAAGAGCGATACTGAAAAATCTAGCCTCTGAAACTGACAAAGATGGGCAACACACGTTAGCTCAAGTGCCAATCTTGCAAAGAAAACACACACACTCACACACACACACACACTGAGGGACGTGGAGACCTGGGGAAAAAGCAACACTGAGAAATCCACCCTCTGAAGCTGACGAAAATGGGCCACAGAGGCTAGCTCAGGCGGCAATCGTTAAGCAAAAGAAACACACAAGGGCGTGGAGACCTGGGGAAAAAGCAACACTGAGAAATCCACCCTCAGAAACTGAGAAAGAAGCGCAACAGAGGCTAGCTCAGGTGGCAATCGTTAAGCAAAAGAAACACACAAGGGCGTGGAGACCCGGGTAAAAAGCAGCACGGAGAAATCCACCCTCTGAAACTGAGGAACATGGGCAACAGACGCTAGCTCAGGTTGGAACCTTTAAGCAGAAAAGAAAGACACCAGGGCGTGGAGAGCTGGCGAAAAAAGCAACACTGAGAAAACTACCCTCTGAAACTGAGAAAGAAGCGCAACAGAGGCTAGCTCAGGTGGCAATCTTTAAGCAAAAGAAACACACAAGGGCGTGGAGACCTGGGGAAAAAGCAACACTGAGAAATCTACCCTCTGAAACTGATGAACATGGGCAACAGAGGCTAGCTCAGGTGGCAATCGTTAAGCAAAAGGAAAACACAAGGGCGTGGAGACCTGGGGAAAAAGCAACACTGAGAAATCCACCCTCTGAAGCTGACGAAAATGGGCAACAGAGGCTACCTCAGGTGGCAATCATTAAGCAAAATAATAAAATAAAATAAAAAACTACAATGGCGAGGAGACCCGGTGAAAAAGCAACCCTGAAAAAAGGTACCCGCTGAAACGGAGGAAGCAGGGCAACAGAGCCTAGCTCAGGTGACAATATTTAAGCCAAGAAAGAAAGAAAGAAAGAAAGAAAGAAAGAAAGAAAGAAAGAAAGAAAAGAGCAAGGGAGTGGAGACCTTGGGAAAGAGCAATACTGAAAAATCTAGCCTCTGACTGACAAAGACTGGCAACACACGTTAGCTCAAGTGCCAATCTTGCAAAGAAAACACACACACTCACACACACACACACTGAGGGACGTGGAGATCTGGGGAAAAAGCAACACTGAGAAATCCACCCTCTGAAGCTGACGAAAATGGGCCACAGAGGCTAGCTCAGGTGGCAATCGTTAAGCAAAAGAAACACACAAGGGCGTGGAGACCCGGTAAAAAGCAGCACGGAGAAATCCACCCTCTGAAACTGAGGAACATGGGCAACAGACCCTAGCTCAGGTTGCAACCTTTAAGCAGAAAAGAAAGACACAAGGGCGTGGAGACCCGGGTAAAAAGCAGCACGGAGAAATCCACCCTCTGAAACTGACGAACATGGGCAACAGAGGCTAGCTCAGGTGGCAATCGTTAAGCAAAAGAAACACACAGGGGCGTGGAGACCTGGGCAAAAAGCAGCACTGAGAAATCTACCCTCTGAAACTGACGAAGATGGGCCACAGAGGCTAGCTCAGGTGGCAATCGTTAAGCAAAAGAAACACACAAGGGCGTGGAGACCTGGGGAAAAAGCAACACTGAGAAATCCACCCTCTCAAACTGACGAACATGGGCAACACGGGCTAGCTCAGGTGGCAATTTTTAAGGAAAAATAAAAGGAAGTGCGTGGAGACCTGGGGAAAAAGCAACACGGAGAAATCCACCCTCAGAAACTGAGAAAGAAGCGCAACAAAGGCTAGCTCAGGTGGCAATCGTTAAGCAAAAGAAACACACAAGGGCGTGGAGACCTGGGAAAAAGCAGCACTGAGAAATGTACCCTCTGAAACTGACGACGATGGGCAACAGAGGCTAGCTCAGGTGGCAATCTTTAAGCAAAAGGGAAACACAAGGGCGTGGAGACCTGGGGAAAAAGCAACACACTGAGAATTCTACCCTCTGAAACTGCCGAAGATGGGCAACAGATGCTAGCTTTGGTTCAATATTTGAGCAAAAAAAAAAAAAAAAACACACACACACACACACACACAAGGGCGTGCAGAACTTGGGAAAGAGCAAGACTGAGAAATCTACCCTCTGAAACTGA
>NW_027222365.1:0-5000 GCF_041296265.1 Equus caballus | reverse complement strand
ATGATTTTCATTATCATTTAGAAAGAAGAACGTGGACTTCTTTAGAGGAGTCCTTTGAATAGCTTCTCCATTTAGTTAACATGCATCCAAATGGAGGTCGGGAAACTTGGGTCCTGTTAACATATGGATGGAAGTGGAAAGAACTATCGCGATGACCGTCCTTGTGTTTCTTTTATTTTTTCTTTCTTCCTTCTCCCCAAAGCCGCCCCCCCCCACCCCCGCCCCGCCCCGCCCCGCCCCGCCCCGTCCCGTCCCGTCCCGTCCATCCATAGTTGTAGGTTCCAGTGGTAGGTCTTTCGGGTTTCTGCTATGTGGGCTTGAAGGGCGATGCTGGGTCTGGGGCTGCGCCCAGGATCCGAACCGGTGAAAACCTGGGCCGTCGAAGCCGGGGGTCGGGGTGGGGGCGCGTACTTGACCGCTCGTCCACGGGCTCGGCCCCCGGCCCTTGTTTTCTAGGGAGAGAGACAGAGAGACCCGATCCATTTTCTCTTGGCCTCTAAAGCGTGTGTGTGGTCGAAAGGCGACGGAGAGAGGGGTTCTGGTCCAGAAAGCCCCGACCGCGCCGCCACGGGGATCGGTCGGTCCCGCCCGAACCGTCCGAGTCGGAAAGGAACGGACAGCTTTCCTCCTTTGGGCCCCTGACTTGGGACCAACAGGGAAGAGAAACAGGCCTCTCTCCCTCACACCCTGGCCCCTTCCCCCAGGACGCCCTCCTTCTAGTCAGCCCGCCTCTGGCTTTTCCACACGCCGACGACCGCTCGTCGGCATGGACCCACCTTCCTTGGGGGACACCACCACACGACTCTCCCACTCGTCTGCCTGCCTTTCGTTGGCGTCGCTGCCAAAGGCGAGGGGTAGGGGTGGCGGTGGCAGGGACGGCAGGGGCCCAGCGGCTCTCTGGAGGGTGAGGAAGTCTTGCTGGTTCTCCTAGGTCGGTGATCTTTCTCGATCTCCACACACATTCTTCGTTTGGGGAGCCAAGAGACGCCCTCTGAGGAATCCCTATGGCCAGGGTCGATCACTTACTCGCTCACTGCCTCGGCCTCGGCCTCGGCCTCGGCCTCTGTCCATCTTGTCTCTCTCCCTCCCTCCCTCCCTCCCTCCCTCCCTCGTCGGTCTCTGTGTGTGGACGTCTAGGTGGAGGCGAGGCAGGGAGGCCATCCACCCACCCACCCACCTCGTGGTTTACCACACGCTCTACACGGAGGTAGAATTCCCATCCCACCGAATCCATCCTTTCCACGGGGCACAAGCCAGTGGCCTTCGGGGGTCTCTCTCCCCAAGGTGGCGCATCCGTCACGGCTATCTATTTCCAGAAGGTTTCCGTTTCCATCCCCTCCCTCCGAAAGAAAAAACGGCCCCACTCCCGGATCTGCCTCACCACGACCACCACCACCACCACCGCCGCCGCCGCCGCCGCCGCCGCCGCCGCCGCCGCCGCCATCTGCTGTCGCCCTCTAGGGTTGGACCGTTCTAGCTCTCTCCTCTGTGTGGAATCGCAACGTAGGTCGCCTTGGATGTCTGGCACCTCTCACTTAGCAGAAGGTTTTGGAGGCTCAGGCTGGGCCACGCTTTGGCCCGGGTCAGTGTTCCGTTCCTCCGGACGGCTTCCTCGTTTTCCACGAGAAGGAGCCGTGAAGACGGAAAGGAAGGGCGGATGGATGGCTTCTCCCGTGCTACCGAGTCCCTCTCCCCTTTTCCCCAAAGCGTGAGGGGCGGTCGACAGGATCGTCTCTGATGACAAAAGTCAGAGGCACCCCGGGTCAGACACCGTGCGAGGCGTTGGTGTGTTCTCGAGACGAGAACACGTCCCCGTCAGCGTTTCCTGTCGTTCTCGTTCCGAAAGGATTCACGCGCCACCCCGTCTCCCTCAAGGTCTTAGGGCTGTCGTGCTCCGCAGCCGTCACGTGTCGTGGATCCTGGGCACCACCACGCCACCCCGCCCCCGCCCCCCCGCCATAGCTGTCGATCGCTATGTGGCACGCCTACGTTTGCCCAAAAGGGCAGTCCGATGGACAGCGTGGGTGCTTTTCCCAGCAGGCAGGCAGGTGAGAGTCACCCCTCTAGAAGGTTTCCAAGCCCCGTTCCATTCTCAGAGGCAGCTCCTTTGGCCATCAAGGAGGCAGGCGATGGGGGTGGGGGTGGGGATGGGGATGGGGCCGGGGCCTCTGTCCCTCTGTCGCGGTAGAAATGATTGGGAAAGGAGGGACGATGGGCGTAGGTCAACCATCCTGGGCGGTGGTGCTTTGGGAGCTTTTTCTAGAAGAAGGAGCGAACGGCCTTCCCTGGGAAGGGAGGAAACCAGAGGAGGTCCCCCTCAGACCGACCTGGCACGAGAAGGACACTCTCTCTCTCTCTCCCTTTTCTTCCTGACTTGAAATCAGGAGACAAAACTCCCCTGCCAAAGGGGCCCTCCCGAAACGGGGAGTGAGGAAGACCTCCTTCTCTTCACGGCTGAAGTTCTCCCTGCCTTTCCTGGACGGGAAGGATAGCACCTACGCCCGCTGCCGTCGGCGACTTTTAGTCCGCCTGGGAGAGGAAGAAATTCTTTCCCGTGGCCGAACCCTGGCGGTTCGTTCGTGCTGCAGAGGACGTGGCCCTCTCTGACACACCCAGGAACCTCCTCGCTCCGGGTCGCTCCGGGTCGAGGAGAGGGAGTTCTGTTCTGTGGTTTAGAATGGTGCTTAAAAAGGGACATCGCTTACAAAGGGTCCTCGTCCCCCTTCCTAAACGGACGGCTCGGCTCGGAGGCGTGAGATACGTTTCGCATCCTCCTCGTCGTCTTCACTCAAAGTTTTATTGGAGTTTTGAAGATTTTATTTTTTGTCTTTCCTTTTTCTCCCCAAAGCCCCCCCGGTACATAGTTGTGTGTTCTTCGTTGTGGGTCCTTCTAGCGGTGGTATGTGGGACGCCGCCTCAGCGTGGTTTGATGAGCAGTGCCGTGTCCGCGCCCGGGATCCGAACCGACGAAACACTGGGCCGCCTGCAGCGGAGCGCGCGAACTTAACCACTCGGCCACGGGGCCAGCCCCTTACTGGATTTTTAAAACAACTCCGGGGGCCGGCCCGGTGGCGCGGCGGTGAAGTTCGCACGTTCCGCTCCGCCGGCCCCGGGTTCGCCGGTCCGGATCCCGGGCGCAGGACCCGGCACCGCTTGGCGAGACACGCTGTGGCAGGCGTCCCACCTGGAAAGTAGAGGGGGATGGGCACGGATGTCAGCTCAGGGCCAGTCTTCCTCGGCCGACAGAGGAGGATTGGCGGCAGATGTTCGCTCAGGGCTCATCTTCCTCAAAAATAAAATAATAAATCGATTCGATAAAATATCAAATAACACAACCGCGGGATCACGACTTAGAGTCACCATTGGCCCGATGATGCCACTCCCCACCCCCCCCACCCCCCTACCCCCCACCATTTGGAGGTGCCGTCAGTGGGATTCGTTCCTGTTTGTCCATCTTTCTTCCTCTTTTTTTTTTTTTTTTAAAGACCGGCACCCGAGCTCATTGCCAATCTTATCTTTTCTTTTTATTCCTCCTCCTTCTTCTTCTTCTCCCCAGAGCACCCCAGTACCTAGTTGTATATTCTCTTTGAGGGTCCCTCTGGTTCTGCCGTGTGGGACGCCACCTCAGCGTGGCTTGATGAGCGGTACCGTGTCCGAGCCCAGGATCCGAACCTTTGAAGCCCCGGGCCGCTGAAGCGGAGCGTGCAAACTCAACCGCTCGGCCATGGGGTCAGCCCCTTCCTTCGGAGGAGGAGGGGGGGGGAGGAGGAGGAGGAGGAGGAGGAGGCAGGCGCTGTGTGAAGTCGCCAGTGAGTCTGTGGAAAGAGACGGAGGATTTCCCATGGGAAGCTGGGGCGGGGGACACGGACCAATGTCGTGCGAACTTGAAGGTGAATGATCAAAAAACCCACACACGCCTAGAGCAGCGGGTTGCCAGTTAGGAGTTTGCTTGCCGGGCCCATAACGCAGGGCTCATCGATGAGCCAAACCGTCCGTGATCCTCAAGCAGTCTAGTAGGGTTAGAGAAAGGAGGGGGGCACTCTTTCTGCCCCAGACGAGGCGAGTTTCTCAGACAGCCACCCTGCCCCAACATCTTCCCTCCTGCCTCCCGGCCCTTGGCGGACTGCGGCCTAAGGGTGGGGGAATTGAAGAAAGCCGTTCAATGGAAAAGAGCCCGAGGCCATGGGAGAGAGCTTCCTGCACTTGAATGAAGCCCTGACACCAGGCCCGTCGGAATGAATGGGCCTGACCTCCCCTCCCCCCCCCCCCCCTCCCAGGCTGGCGAGTCCCACCGACTCGACTCGGCAGTGGAAGGCTAGGGGTTTCCTCCGAAATGGTGAACCGGCCCCCTTGTCCACAGGAAAACCACACACGGCTACAGCCTAGGCAGGATCTCGGGCCAAGTCGTCAGGGTGGCAAGATGATGGTGGATGAGAGGAAACTTGTTCTGGGACCGCCCCGCCCCCCCCCATCGCCTCTCTGGCTGAGAAGAGGGCTGGGGAGCGGTGAGGGTCAGGGGGAGAGTGGGGGCGGGGCCGGGACAGGGACCACCGGGCAGTAGGACGGGAGTAGCCCTGAGGCCTGCCTGCCTGCCTGCCTGCCTGCCTGCCTGCCTGCTTCCTTCCCTGCCGGCGCAGGGCTGAGAGAGGCACGGGGCACGCTGGCTCCTGCCCCTTCACTCATTCGGGAAGCCTTCTGTTGTTGCTCCTGAGGTGCCGGCTGCGGTGACAGACAGAGCAAAACTCCTCTCTCTGTCTATTTCTTCAAAGGCCCGAGTCTGAGCTACGACAGATTCCCCTGTGGCTCGACCCGCAACCTCCCATCCTGCCAGACCAGACCCCTTGTCCAAAAACCTCCACTGGAGGAGCTCTTTCACCTGACCCGGAAAGGAAACACCAGCCCTGCCTCAGCCTCACACCCACCACCACCACCACCATCACAACCATCCCCCCCCCCCCGCCCCACTCTCCTCCGGACCCAGATACCTAACAGAGAGAACA
>NW_027222364.1:0-13173 GCF_041296265.1 Equus caballus | reverse complement strand
GAATCCACTGTCACTGCAATAAAGTAAAATAAAATAAAATAAAACAAAATAAAATAAAGAAGTGTAGGAGCCTCAAGAGGCTAACAGGCTTTTGCAAAGTTATTCTAGGGATTTTTACGGCTTGGCTCAGGGCGGCAGACACCAGCCTGAGACACAGCTGTGACATAGCCACGAACTTCAACTCGACTATATTCCGACTGGAGGGAAGTCAAAACTACTGTAATCATAATTTATTGAAGGCTTCGCTTTGTGCCAGATCCTGCGCCGACTGCTTTGCACCAACTGTCTCGTTTAATCCTCACATCCAAAAGGTAGGTTACCGTTATTCTCCCCATTGTAAAGGTGAGGAGAGGAGGCGGAAGCAGAAAGATGGCAACCTGCCTGGAATTCACAGAAGGATTCTCTAGGTAATGACATGACTTTTGGACAAGACTTAAAGGTTTAACACATGACAGTGAAGACGCAGATCCCAGTATCACAGAACGTGAAAAACACTGAGTCCTGCCAAATGGATTAAAACACTAACTATGGATCCTCACAATCTCTTGGCCTGTTTTCTCAGGTGAGGGAAAACCCGGTGTGGAAAACCGTTGAGGAGATGTCTGCAGATGAGGACTATGGCTGGTCTTTAAAGCCGGGAACTATCCCAGTAGATTCTGAGTCAGTGGGTCCAGAGTAGGCCTCGAGCGTCTCCGTTCTTTGACAGAGCCCCACAGGCTACACTCCCGTGCCCTTGGAGTTGGGAAGTAGCGTCAGGCGCTACATCAGGACGTTTCAGTCAACAACGGGGGTCCCAAAAGATTAGTCCCATAGAGCCAAGGTGTATAGGAGGCTCTGCCATCTAGGTTTATGAACTCCGTGGTGCTTGCACGCTCACGAGATTGCCTGACCGTGACGCACTCCTCAGAACCTAGCCCCACTGTTAAGCAAAGCATGACTGCACTGCCTTAGATTCTCCACGGTTCCGGACCCTGCACGGTTTAGATGACTGCACACGCAGAGGGCACCGCGTCTGAGGCAGAGAGCGGCTGGAGTCACAAAAGCTCTCGACAGAGAGTCAAGGAAAGGCGTGCTCTGCTTACACGACTCTCTACTTTTCCCTGGGTCTGAACTATTTTACAGCTAATCTACTTTTTTTAACCGAGCAGCTTTGCCAAGAAAAAGTTACCAACAAATACCAGCCAAACCAATATAAGCGATACCTATTAAATAAGCCTGACCCTACTAGGCTACTGACAAGGCTTTTATTTCCCTGGGATAATCTGGACAGCATTAGATTCTGTTACCAAGAGCAGCCAAGTCGAGGGAGATTATTTCTAATTCCACAGTGCCACAGATGCGGTCAGTAGCAACTGCAAGCTGGAAAGGAAACAAAGCCGGGTGTAATCCATTCCAGTTCACACGTTGCACGAGGGACAGCCTCCAAGCCTTGAATACTTATGTATGCATTTATCCATTTATTTAATCAACCACTACTAACGCCTACTGAAGGCCAGACACTGCTCTAAGTACTTTACGGACACGAAATAGCCTCTAACCTTTACACTCACCTATGGAGTGTGTGTTATAATCATCCCCGTTTTACAGATCAGGAAACTGACACACAGAATGGTACAGTAACTTGCCCAAGTTCACACAGCCCGTAGGTGGCAGAGCTAGGACCCATGTGACAGAGTCTGGCTCCAGAGTCCACGTGCTGAATCACCACGCTTAGTCTCCGAAAGCCTATAGAAAGCGCCAGCCTTAATCGAAAAGTTTGGTTTTCCCCACCCTACAGTCCCTACGCGGCCCCAGTCTCCAGGGCATGCTTTCAGCTCCTCTGACAGGCCATCCTCCTCCCTTGCCCTGTCCCAACGCTCTCCCGCACAAGTCCTCCTTTGCTTTTAGGCATCTGCTCTCAGCTTAAACATCACTGCCTAAGTCACAAAGTCTAACAGTAAATGCCGTATTTCTCAGCACTCAACACAGAATGGCTTTTACGTATCTCCTAGGTAATTAGTTGCTGCCTATCTGTCCTTTCCAACTAGGCTGCGAGGTCCAGTACGTCAAACACCCTGTCAGTCTTGCCCACCAAGTGTCCAGACCACTGAACACGCACCGACCCGAGGAAAGGAAGTCCCAAAGTCAACTCTCCAGACTTTCTGTGGAAGGAGGGAACGAACGGAGCACCCTCCAGCCTCACGCTTTCTTTGCCAGACTTTCAAGTGTGGGACACACACCTGTGCTCACAATGCTCCCCGGACAGCCCCCACTGCACCCCTAACAGGTAGACTTCTGCCCAGTCAAGGCCTTTGGAAAGCACTGGCTCTGCACACGAATATTATGCGGCCCTCCACAGGCCACTTCCCCTGAACCGGCCTGAGCTTCAGGGCCACGACAGGCTTCGTGAAAACCCCAACGGAACGTAGCCTCGAAAAGAGGGAGACCTGCACCCCTCAGAACGCATCGAGACCAGTGTCGTTACCGACGTCGCGTCTGGCCTTCCAAGAAGCCAAGACCACGGGCGCCGCTTCAGCGCCCGACTCCCGGGCACCGCATCCCCAGGCTGGCCCCTGGGCAGGTGCCCGGCACACACCGCCCGTTCCACGAACGCGTGAAGCGCACGAAGAGACCCCCTCGCTGCCCGCGCCGCGCAGCTGTCCCGCGGCCTGACGGGCACCTCTCGGCGCACCAGCCTATTCCTCAGGGACACGCTCGCCTCCCACCAGCCCCCAGGCCCACGCCCCCAGGTACCTCTCCCAGATGGAATCCTCTTCGCAGGCGCCCTGGTCGTCCGTGTCCGGCGAGCAGGAAGAGCGGGAGCTGAAGGAGGGCCTCCTCAGGCTAGCGGCCGTGGCTGTGGAGGGCCCGGGCTGCTGTGCGCAGCGGGGACACGGAGCGGCGTCCAGGGACGCCGGGGGAACGGGCGAGCCCGGCCCAGGAGAGAGCAGCAGAGCGCGGCCGGACTCCGCCGGGCTCGGCTCTGGGCAGGCAGGCGCGGCTGGCCGACGCCTCCCCGGACGGCGGCCCAGCAGCCGTGCGCGCTCCCCGCGCGCGCGCGCGCGCGCCGCCGCCCAGAGGCTCCCTGGCCGCTGCCCCGCCCCCCCCCCCCCCCCCCCCCTCAGGCGGTGGACTGCGGACAGGGACAGGGACACCCTCCTGGGAGAACTGCTGGGGCCCCGCCCACACGCTCGCTCTCGGGGAACTGCAGCCTCCTCGGGTCTGACTGCAATGCCACACCCGAAACCATGCAACGTCTAGAAGAAAACATAGGCAGTATGCCCTTTGACAGCAGTCTTAGCAGCCTACTTTCAAGTACCATGTCTGACTGGGCAATGGAAACACAGTACAAAATGAACAAACGGGACTACATCAAAGTGAAAAAAAATCTTCTGCACGGCAAAGGAAACCATCCACAAAACCAAAACACAACCTAACAACTGGGAGAAGATACTTGCAAACCATATATCGGATAAGGGGTTTATATCCAAAACACAGAAAGAACTCCGACAGCTCAACAACAACAAAAAATCAACAACCCGATTAAAAAGACGGGCAAAAGATCTGAGCAGTGACTTCTCCAAAGAAGGTATACGGGTGGCCAACAGGCATATGGAAAGGGGCTCAACATCATTAGCGATCAGAGGAAGGCAAATCAAAACTACAAGGAGAGGTCACCTTCCTCTGGTCAGAATGGCTCTAATTAACAAGACAGGAGACAAGTGTCGGAGAGGATGTGGAGAGAAGGGAACTCTCCTACACTGCTGGTGGGAGTGCAGACTGGTGCAGCCACCATGGAAAGCCGTATGGAGTATCCTCAGAAAACTAAGAATACATCTACCATATGTATGATCCAGCTAGCCCACTGCTGGGTATTTATCCAAAGAACTGGAAAACACCAATGCAGAAAGACACATGCACCCCTAGGTTCACTGCAGCATTATTCACAACAGCCAAAACTTGGAAGCAACCTAGGTGCCCATCAAGGGAAGTATGGACAGAGAAGATGTGGTGTGTATACACAATGGAATGCTACTCGGCCCTAAGAAACGATGAGCTCCGGCCATTTGTGACAACGTGGATGGACCTTGAGGGTATTATGCGAAGTGAAATAAATCAGAGGGAGAAAGTCAAACACCGTGTGATCTCACTCATGAGTACATGACAAAAACAATGACGAACACGCACAGAGCAACGGAGATTGGATTGGTGGTTACCGTAGGGGGAGGGGGGGAGGGGAGAGAGCCGAAGGGGCGATGAGGCTCACATGTGAGGCGACGGACTATAATTAGTTTTTGGGCGGTGAACACGACGTAATCTACACAGAATTCGAAATGTATTACAACGTACCTCTGGAAAGCTACGTGATGTTAGAATCCACTGTCACTGCAATAAAGTAAAATAAAATAAAATAAAACAAAATAAAATAAAGAAGTGTAGGAGCCTCAAGAGGCTAACAGGCTTTTGCAAAGTTATTCTAGGGATTTTTACGGCTTGGCTCAGGGCGGCAGACACCAGCCTGAGACACAGCTGTGACATAGCCACGAACTTCAACTCGACTATATTCCGACTGGAGGGAAGTCAAAACTACTGTAATCATAATTTATTGAAGGCTTCGCTTTGTGCCAGATCCTGCGCCGACTGCTTTGCACCAACTGTCTCGTTTAATCCTCACATCCAAAAGGTAGGTTACCGTTATTCTCCCCATTGTAAAGGTGAGGAGAGGAGGCGGAAGCAGAAAGATGGCAACCTGCCTGGAATTCACAGAAGGATTCTCTAGGTAATGACATGACTTTTGGACAAGACTTAAAGGTTTAACACATGACAGTGAAGACGCAGATCCCAGTATCACAGAACGTGAAAAACACTGAGTCCTGCCAAATGGATTAAAACACTAACTACGGATCCTCACAATCTCTTGGCCTGTTTTCTCAGGTGAGGGAAAACCCGGTGTGGAAAACCGTTGAGGAGATGTCTGCAGATGAGGACTATGGCTGGTCTTTAAAGCCGGGAACTATCCCAGTAGATTCTGAGTCAGTGGGTCCAGAGTAGGCCTCGAGCGTCTCCGTTCTTTGACAGAGCCCCACAGGCTACACTCCCGTGCCCTTGGAGTTGGGAAGTAGCGTCAGGCGCTACATCAGGACGTTTCAGTCAACAACGGGGGTCCCAAAAGATTAGTCCCATAGAGCCAAGGTGTATAGGAGGCTCTGCCATCTAGGTTTATGAACTCCGTGGTGCTTGCACGCTCACGAGATTGCCTGACCGTGACGCACTCCTCAGAACCTAGCCCCACTGTTAAGCAAAGCATGACTGCACTGCCTTAGATTCTCCACGGTTCCGGACCCTGCACGGTTTAGATGACTGCACACGCAGAGGGCACCGCGTCTGAGGCAGAGAGCGGCTGGAGTCACAAAAGCTCTCGACAGAGAGTCAAGGAAAGGCGTGCTCTGCTTACACGACTCTCTACTTTTCCCTGGGTCTGAACTATTTTACAGCTAATCTACTTTTTTTAACCGAGCAGCTTTGCCAAGAAAAAGTTACCAACAAATACCAGCCAAACCAATATAAGCGATACCTATTAAATAAGCCTGACCCTACTAGGCTACTGACAAGGCTTTTATTTCCCTGGGATAATCTGGACAGCATTAGATTCTGTTACCAAGAGCAGCCAAGTCGAGGGAGATTATTTCTAATTCCACAGTGCCACAGATGCGGTCAGTAGCAACTGCAAGCTGGAAAGGAAACAAAGCCGGGTGTAATCCATTCCAGTTCACACGTTGCACGAGGGACAGCCTCCAAGCCTTGAATACTTATGTATGCATTTATCCATTTATTTAATCAACCACTACTAACGCCTACTGAAGGCCAGACACTGCTCTAAGTACTTTACGGACATGAAATAGCCTCTAACCTTTACACTCACCTATGGAGTGTGTGTTATAATCATCCCCGTTTTACAGATCAGGAAACTGACACACAGAATGGTACAGTAACTTGCCCAAGTTCACACAGCCCGTAGGTGGCAGAGCTAGGACCCATGTGACAGAGTCTGGCTCCAGAGTCCACGTGCTGAATCACCACGCTTAGTCTCCGAAAGCCTATAGAAAGCGCCAGCCTTAATCGAAAAGTTTGGTTTTCCCCACCCTACAGTCCCTACGCGGCCCCAGTCTCCAGGGCATGCTTTCAGCTCCTCTGACAGGCCATCCTCCTCCCTTGCCCTGTCCCAACGCTCTCCCGCACAAGTCCTCCTTTGCTTTTAGGCATCTGCTCTCAGCTTAAACATCACTGCCTAAGTCACAAAGTCTAACAGTAAATGCCGTATTTCTCAGCACTCAACACAGAATGGCTTTTACGTATCTCCTAGGTAATTAGTTGCTGCCTATCTGTCCTTTCCAACTAGGCTGCGAGGTCCAGTACGTCAAACACCCTGTCAGTCTCGCCCACCAAGTGTCCAGACCACTGAACACGCACCGACCCGAGGAAAGGAAGTCCCAAAGTCAACTCTCCAGACTTTCTGTGGAAGGAGGGAACGAACGGAGCACCCTCCAGCCTCACGCTTTCTTTGCCAGACTTTCAAGTGTGGGACACACACCTGTGCTCACAATGCTCCCCGGACAGCCCCCACTGCACCCCTAACAGGTAGACTTCTGCCCAGTCAAGGCCTTTGGAAAGCACTGGCTCTGCACACGAATATTATGCGGCCCTCCACAGGCCACTTCCCCTGAACCGGCCTGAGCTTCAGGGCCACGACAGGCTTCGTGAAAACCCCAACGGAACGTAGCCTCGAAAAGAGGGAGACCTGCACCCCTCAGAACGCATCGAGACCAGTGTCGTTACCGACGTCGCGTCTGGCCTTCCAAGAAGCCAAGACCACGGGCGCCGCTTCAGCGCCCGACTCCCGGGCACCGCATCCCCAGGCTGGCCCCTGGGCAGGTGCCCGGCACACACCGCCCGTTCCACGAACGCGTGAAGCGCACGAAGAGACCCCCTCGCTGCCCGCGCCGCGCAGCTGTCCCGCGGCCTGACGGGCACCTCTCGGCGCACCAGCCTATTCCTCAGGGACACGCTCGCCTCCCACCAGCCCCCAGGCCCACGCCCCCAGGTACCTCTCCCAGATGGAATCCTCTTCGCAGGCGCCCTGGTCGTCCGTGTCCGGCGAGCAGGAAGAGCGGGAGCTGAAGGAGGGCCTCCTCAGGCTAGCGGCCGTGGCTGTGGAGGGCCCGGGCTGCTGTGCGCAGCGGGGACACGGAGCGGCGTCCAGGGACGCCGGGGGAACGGGCGAGCCCGGCCCAGGAGAGAGCAGCAGAGCGCGGCCGGACTCCGCCGGGCTCGGCTCTGGGCAGGCAGGCGCGGCTGGCCGACGCCTCCCCGGACGGCGGCCCAGCAGCCGTGCGCGCTCCCCGCGCGCGCGCGCGCGCGCCGCCGCCCAGAGGCTCCCTGGCCGCTGCCCCGCCCCACCCCCCCCCCCCCCCCTCAGGCGGTGGACTGCGGACAGGGACAGGGACACCCTCCTGGGAGAACTGCTGGGGCCCCGCCCACACGCTCGCTCTCGGGGAACTGCAGCCTCCTCGGGTCTGACTGCAATGCCACACCCGAAACCATGCAACGTCTAGAAGAAAACATAGGCAGTATGCCCTTTGACAGCAGTCTTAGCAGCCTACTTTCAAGTACCATGTCTGACTGGGCAATGGAAACACAGTACAAAATGAACAAACGGGACTACATCAAAGTGAAAAAAAATCTTCTGCACGGCAAAGGAAACCATCCACAAAACCAAAACACAACCTAACAACTGGGAGAAGATACTTGCAAACCATATATCGGATAAGGGGTTTATATCCAAAACACAGAAAGAACTCCGACAGCTCAACAACAACAAAAAATCAACAACCCGATTAAAAAGACGGGCAAAAGATCTGAGCAGTGACTTCTCCAAAGAAGGTATACGGGTGGCCAACAGGCATATGGAAAGGGGCTCAACATCATTAGCGATCAGAGGAAGGCAAATCAAAACTACAAGGAGAGGTCACCTTCCTCTGGTCAGAATGGCTCTAATTAACAAGACAGGAGACAAGTGTCGGAGAGGATGTGGAGAGAAGGGAACTCTCCTACACTGCTGGTGGGAGTGCAGACTGGTGCAGCCACCATGGAAAGCCGTATGGAGTATCCTCAGAAAACTAAGAATACATCTACCATATGTATGATCCAGCTAGCCCACTGCTGGGTATTTATCCAAAGAACTGGAAAACACCAATGCAGAAAGACACATGCACCCCTAGGTTCACTGCAGCATTATTCACAACAGCCAAAACTTGGAAGCAACCTAGGTGCCCATCAAGGGAAGTATGGACAGAGAAGATGTGGTGTGTATACACAATGGAATGCTACTCGGCCCTAAGAAACGATGAGCTCCGGCCATTTGTGACAACGTGGATGGACCTTGAGGGTATTATGCGAAGTGAAATAAATCAGAGGGAGAAAGTCAAACACCGTGTGATCTCACTCATGAGTACATGACAAAAACAATGACGAACACGCACAGAGCAACGGAGATTGGATTGGTGGTTACCGTAGGGGGAGGGGGGGAGGGGAGAGAGCCGAAGGGGCGATGAGGCTCACATGTGAGGCGACGGACTATAATTAGTTTTTGGGCGGTGAACACGACGTAATCTACACAGAATTCGAAATGTATTACAACGTACCTCTGGAAAGCTACGTGATGTTAGAATCCACTGTCACTGCAATAAAGTAAAATAAAATAAAATAAAACAAAATAAAATAAAGAAGTGTAGGAGCCTCAAGAGGCTAACAGGCTTTTGCAAAGTTATTCTAGGGATTTTTACGGCTTGGCTCAGGGCGGCAGACACCAGCCTGAGACACAGCTGTGACATAGCCACGAACTTCAACTCGACTATATTCCGACTGGAGGGAAGTCAAAACTACTGTAATCATAATTTATTGAAGGCTTCGCTTTGTGCCAGATCCTGCGCCGACTGCTTTGCACCAACTGTCTCGTTTAATCCTCACATCCAAAAGGTAGGTTACCGTTATTCTCCCCATTGTAAAGGTGAGGAGAGGAGGCGGAAGCAGAAAGATGGCAACCTGCCTGGAATTCACAGAAGGATTCTCTAGGTAATGACATGACTTTTGGACAAGACTTAAAGGTTTAACACATGACAGTGAAGACGCAGATCCCAGTATCACAGAACGTGAAAAACACTGAGTCCTGCCAAATGGATTAAAACACTAACTACGGATCCTCACAATCTCTTGGCCTGTTTTCTCAGGTGAGGGAAAACCCGGTGTGGAAAACCGTTGAGGAGATGTCTGCAGATGAGGACTATGGCTGGTCTTTAAAGCCGGGAACTATCCCAGTAGATTCTGAGTCAGTGGGTCCAGAGTAGGCCTCGAGCGTCTCCGTTCTTTGACAGAGCCCCACAGGCTACACTCCCGTGCCCTTGGAGTTGGGAAGTAGCGTCAGGCGCTACATCAGGACGTTTCAGTCAACAACGGGGGTCCCAAAAGATTAGTCCCATAGAGCCAAGGTGTATAGGAGGCTCTGCCATCTAGGTTTATGAACTCCGTGGTGCTTGCACGCTCACGAGATTGCCTGACCGTGACGCACTCCTCAGAACCTAGCCCCACTGTTAAGCAAAGCATGACTGCACTGCCTTAGATTCTCCACGGTTCCGGACCCTGCACGGTTTAGATGACTGCACACGCAGAGGGCACCGCGTCTGAGGCAGAGAGCGGCTGGAGTCACAAAAGCTCTCGACAGAGAGTCAAGGAAAGGCGTGCTCTGCTTACACGACTCTCTACTTTTCCCTGGGTCTGAACTATTTTACAGCTAATCTACTTTTTTTAACCGAGCAGCTTTGCCAAGAAAAAGTTACCAACAAATACCAGCCAAACCAATATAAGCGATACCTATTAAATAAGCCTGACCCTACTAGGCTACTGACAAGGCTTTTATTTCCCTGGGATAATCTGGACAGCATTAGATTCTGTTACCAAGAGCAGCCAAGTCGAGGGAGATTATTTCTAATTCCACAGTGCCACAGATGCGGTCAGTAGCAACTGCAAGCTGGAAAGGAAACAAAGCCGGGTGTAATCCATTCCAGTTCACACGTTGCACGAGGGACAGCCTCCAAGCCTTGAATACTTATGTATGCATTTATCCATTTATTTAATCAACCACTACTAACGCCTACTGAAGGCCAGACACTGCTCTAAGTACTTTACGGACATGAAATAGCCTCTAACCTTTACACTCACCTATGGAGTGTGTGTTATAATCATCCCCGTTTTACAGATCAGGAAACTGACACACAGAATGGTACAGTAACTTGCCCAAGTTCACACAGCCCGTAGGTGGCAGAGCTAGGACCCATGTGACAGAGTCTGGCTCCAGAGTCCACGTGCTGAATCACCACGCTTAGTCTCCGAAAGCCTATAGAAAGCGCCAGCCTTAATCGAAAAGTTTGGTTTTCCCCACCCTACAGTCCCTACGCGGCCCCAGTCTCCAGGGCATGCTTTCAGCTCCTCTGACAGGCCATCCTCCTCCCTTGCCCTGTCCCAACGCTCTCCCGCACAAGTCCTCCTTTGCTTTTAGGCATCTGCTCTCAGCTTAAACATCACTGCCTAAGTCACAAAGTCTAACAGTAAATGCCGTATTTCTCAGCACTCAACACAGAATGGCTTTTACGTATCTCCTAGGTAATTAGTTGCTGCCTATCTGTCCTTTCCAACTAGGCTGCGAGGTCCAGTACGTCAAACACCCTGTCAGTCTCGCCCACCAAGTGTCCAGACCACTGAACACGCACCGACCCGAGGAAAGGAAGTCCCAAAGTCAACTCTCCAGACTTTCTGTGGAAGGAGGGAACGAACGGAGCACCCTCCAGCCTCACGCTTTCTTTGCCAGACTTTCAAGTGTGGGACACACACCTGTGCTCACAATGCTCCCCGGACAGCCCCCACTGCACCCCTAACAGGTAGACTTCTGCCCAGTCAAGGCCTTTGGAAAGCACTGGCTCTGCACACGAATATTATGCGGCCCTCCACAGGCCACTTCCCCTGAACCGGCCTGAGCTTCAGGGCCACGACAGGCTTCGTGAAAACCCCAACGGAACGTAGCCTCGAAAAGAGGGAGACCTGCACCCCTCAGAACGCATCGAGACCAGTGTCGTTACCGACGTCGCGTCTGGCCTTCCAAGAAGCCAAGACCACGGGCGCCGCTTCAGCGCCCGACTCCCGGGCACCGCATCCCCAGGCTGGCCCCTGGGCAGGTGCCCGGCACACACCGCCCGTTCCACGAACGCGTGAAGCGCACGAAGAGACCCCCTCGCTGCCCGCGCCGCGCAGCTGTCCCGCGGCCTGACGGGCACCTCTCGGCGCACCAGCCTATTCCTCAGGGACACGCTCGCCTCCCACCAGCCCCCAGGCCCACGCCCCCAGGTACCTCTCCCAGATGGAATCCTCTTCGCAGGCGCCCTGGTCGTCCGTGTCCGGCGAGCAGGAAGAGCGGGAGCTGAAGGAGGGCCTCCTCAGGCTAGCGGCCGTGGCTGTGGAGGGCCCGGGCTGCTGTGCGCAGCGGGGACACGGAGCGGCGTCCAGGGACGCCGGGGGAACGGGCGAGCCCGGCCCAGGAGAGAGCAGCAGAGCGCGGCCGGACTCCGCCGGGCTCGGCTCTGGGCAGGCAGGCGCGGCTGGCCGACGCCTCCCCGGACGGCGGCCCAGCAGCCGTGCGCGCTCCCCGCGCGCGCGCGCGCGCGCCGCCGCCCAGAGGCTCCCTGGCCGCTGCCCCGCCCCACCCCCCCCCCCCCCTCAGGCGGTGGACTGCGGACAGGGACAGGGACACCCTCCTGGGAGAACTGCTGGGGCCCCGCCCACACGCTCGCTCTCGGGGAACTGCAGCCTCCTCGGGTCTGACTGCAATGCCACACCCGAAACCATGCAACGTCTAGAAGAAAACATAGGCAGTATGCCCTTTGACAGCAGTCTTAGCAGCCTACTTTCAAGTACCATGTCTGACTGGGCAATGGAAACACAGTACAAAATGAACAAACGGGACTACATCAAAGTGAAAAAAAATCTTCTGCACGGCAAAGGAAACCATCCACAAAACCAAAACACAACCTAACAACTGGGAGAAGATACTTGCAAACCATATATCGGATAAGGGGTTTATATCCAAAACACAGAAAGAACTCCGACAGCTCAACAACAACAAAAAATCAACAACCCGATTAAAAAGACGGGCAAAAGATCTGAGCAGTGACTTCTCCAAAGAAGGTATACGGGTGGCCAACAGGCATATGGAAAGGGGCTCAACATCATTAGCGATCAGAGGAAGGCAAATCAAAACTACAAGGAGAGGTCACCTTCCTCTGGTCAGAATGGCTCTAATTAACAAGACAGGAGACAAGTGTCGGAGAGGATGTGGAGAGAAGGGAACTCTCCTACACTGCTGGTGGGAGTGCAGACTGGTGCAGCCACCATGGAAAGCCGTATGGAGTATCCTCAGAAAACTAAGAATACATCTACCATATGTATGATCCAGCTAGCCCACTGCTGGGTATTTATCCAAAGAACTGGAAAACACCAATGCAGAAAGACACATGCACCCCTAGGTTCACTGCAGCATTATTCACAACAGCCAAAACTTGGAAGCAACCTAGGTGCCCATCAAGGGAAGTATGGACAGAGAAGATGTGGTGTGTATACACAATGGAATGCTACTCGGCCCTAAGAAACGATGAGCTCCGGCCATTTGTGACAACGTGGATGGACCTTGAGGGTATTATGCGAAGTGAAATAAATCAGAGGAGAAAGTCAAACACCGTGTGATCTCACTCATGAGTACATGACAAAAACAATGACGAACACGCACAGAGCAACGGAGATTGGATTGGTGGTTACCGTAGGGGGAGGGGGGAGGGGAGAGAGCCGAAGGGGCGATGAGGCTCACATGTGAGGCGACGGACTATAATTAGTTTTTGGGCGGTGAACACGACGTAATCTACACAGAATTCGAAATGTATTACAACGTACCTCTGGAAAGCTACGTGATGTTAGAATCCACTGTCACTGCAATAAAGTAAAATAAAATAAAATAAAACAAAATAAAATAAAGAAGTGTAGGAGCCTCAAGAGGCTAACAGGCTTTTGCAAAGTTATTCTAGGGATTTTTACGGC